>NC_053023.1:597925222-598068156 GCF_003073215.2 Triticum urartu | reverse complement strand
GCGTAAGGGACGCAAAAACCGGGAACATAACACCGATATGACGGAAACTAGGGCGGCAAGAGTGGAACAAAACACTAGGCGAGAGGCCGAGCCTTCCACCCTTTACCAAGTATATAGATGCATTAAGATAACATGGCAATATAATGATATCCCAACAAGTAAATAAATGTTCCAACAAGGAACGGCCTCCAATCTTCACCTGCAACTAGCAACGCTATAAGAGGGGGGCTGAGCAAAGCGGTAACATAGCCAATCAACGGTTTGCTAGGACAATGGTGGGTTAGAGGTTTGACATGGCAATTTGGGAGGCTTGCAAGCAAGTGGTAGGCATCGTAGCAATGGCATAGCAAAAGAGCGAGCAAACTAGCATAGCAAAGATAGTAGTGATTTCGAGGGTATGATCATCTTGCCTGCACAGTTGTCAGAGTTGATTGGATCCTCAAGAGCAAACTCAACGGGCTCCTCATTAGCAAACTCGTCTCCCGGCTCTACCCAAACAAGACAAACAAGCAACAAGGATACAATCAACCACGTGCAAGACCAAGCAATATGATGAAATGATGGTATGCTATGCGGGATGCGATGCGGGATGCAAAATGCAAGATATGACAGGAAATGCATGAATCTGGCCTCAACTTGGAATTCCAAGGGTGCCACTGGAAAGATGAGATGAAATCGCTTGAAAACGATATAAAGAACGCCGGAATCGGAGTTACGGTTTGGAAATGGCAAGCGTTTCAAAAATGACACCGGTCCGCGATTTACAGCAAGTAGGCATCTAAATGCAACGAGACGAACATGCTACAGCACCCAAACATGACAAAAAATACATGGCAGGGATGCACACAAGATGCCTAACAAATGTCTAGCACTGATCTATGGCCAAATCATCCATTAACAGGTTCAAACAAGCATGGCAAAAACGCAAATAACAAACAGATCTCAGACTTAGTGAAATTAACACTTGTCTGGAATTTCAGATCATATAGCCCTCTTCGTAGCAACAAAACAACATGCTACAGGACCTGAACATGACAAAGAAAGACATGGCATGGAGCTACTCAACAAGCTTAACAAAAGTCCCTTAGTGACCTTGAGCCAAAAGGGATCACAAAATATACTAACAAGCACACGAACATAGCAAAAACATAATCAGCTTTTCAGACTTAGTGAAAACTGGGACATGCTGAAACATAACTCACGAAGGCATGTTTACGAGCTCGATGCACTCACCGCGGTGCAAGTCATGGCAAGACAAAAATACATCCATAAATAAGGCACAAAATACAAGCTATACATGGCAAGAACTATAGCATAGCATGCACGGATCAACTACAATAACATCTGCAAAATCACAAACAGGTTGACGATCTGCCCAGATTCACAACGAAGCAAAAGTAGAGCTCGATTGACTCAAGCTAGGTTGCTCCATAATTGCAAACAAAGACATGGATGGATATAGCACTACAATATTAACAAAACTCCCTTACTGATCATCCTCAAAAGAGGCACGGATCACTAGGAAACAACCAGAACATATGGCATCATGAGATAAACAATCCCAGGGCTTAGTGAAATTACTAAGTCCCTAAAAACAGAATTAGCAAGTGCACCACTTTGCAAGCTTGCACAAGTCACCACACACATCCTAAAAATACATGGGTTGCACCTCTGGATAGATGACAAAACCCTTAATAAAACATATGAAGAACTCACGGGCATATCACGCACACAATAATCATGGCAAAAACGACAAAAGTGCTAAACGGAGTAACAGATCTGACAATTAACTCAAGTAGCCCTCTTCTAACAGCATTTCGGGCATCAAGATGAGCTCAAATGAAAATGATGCAATGGAACGAAATGATGTACTCTCTGAGGTTAACAGTTTGATATGCTATATGCATGAATCGGAGCTACGGATGCAAAGTTACGGAGCCGCGAACATGCGCATATGGATCAAGAATTCTGGGACTTAGAGATAAAAAAGAGGGGTCAACCCTAGTCTCTTCTCAGATCCAGATCGGGGCGCGGTTCCCGAGGTGGCAGCGGGCACTGTAGCTGACGGCGGCGGCGGCGCAAGGGATGGCCGGGCTTCCCACCGGCGACGAGGCGGCCGGCGGAGGCGGGGTCTCGGCCGCGGCGCCTAGGGGCGGCGGCGCGAGGGACGGGGCGGCGCGGCCGCAGGCGATGCGGCGGCAGGGGCGGCCGGGCGGCCGGGCGGCGCCGGGATCTGCCGGAGAAGAAGCCGGCCGGCGAGGTGGCGGCGCCGGCGTCGAGCTTCCGGGGCGGCGGGGCGAGACCCGGGCGGCGATGGGCCGGGCAGGCCCGCTGCGGGCTCGCCGGGCCGCGGCGGCGGCTGGCGGCGGAGACGGCGGGCGCAGGCAACGGGGCGGCGCCACGTGGCGGCGGCGGGCGGTGGCGGACACGTCCGGCCCGAATCGGACGTGTCCGTCGGCAGGAGGAGCAGTTTTAGGGTTTCGGGGAGGACGAAGATCCGAAAACGGAGGGGTGTATATATAGGCCTAGAGGGAGCTAGGAGAGTCCAAATGAGGTGCGGTTTTCGGCCACGCGATCGTGATCGAACGATCTAGGACATGGAGCAGAGTTTGGTGGGTTTTGGACCAAATTGGAGGGGTGTTGGGCTGCAACACACACAAGGCCTTTTCGGTCCCTCGGTTAACCGTTGGAGTATCAAACGAAGTCCAAATGGCACGAAACTTGACAGGCGGTCTACCGGTAGTAACCCAAGGCCGCTTGGCAAGTCTCGGTCCAATACGGAAATGTTTAATCCCCACACACGAAAGAAAGCTAGAAATGGCCTCCGGAGGAGAACGAAGCGCTGGAATGCAAAACGGACAACGGGGAAAATGCTCGAATGCATGAGACGAACACATATGCAAATGCAATGCACATGATGACATGATATGAGATGCATGACAACGACAAAAACACGAAAGACAAAAGACCCGAACCCGAGAAAATAAACATAACTTAACGCCGGAAACGGCAAGAATTGGAGTACAAAGTGGGAAAGTTACATCCGAGGTGTTACAACACTCCACCACTACGAAAGGATCTCGTCCCGAGATCTAGGACTGAAAAAACGCCGGGTACTCAGAACGGAGGTGATCCTCGCGTTCCCAGGTAGCTTCACGGTCGGAATGGTGTGACCACTTGACTTTGAGAAATTTGATTGACTTGTTGCGAGTCTTGCGTTCAGTCTCTTCAAGAATAGCAACTGGGTGCTCATGATAAGAGAGATCTTCTTGGAGCTCAATGTCCTCGAAGTTGACGGTGCGTTCAGGAGTCTTGAAGCACTTTCAAAGCTGAGAGACATGGAACACATCATAAACATTTGCAAAGTTTGCAGGAAGCTCGAGTTGATAGGCGAGGTCGCCTCTCTTGCTGACAATCTTAAAGGTCCCACGTATCTAGGGGCAAGCTTCCCTTTGATACCGAAGCGACGAGTACCTTTCATAGGAGAGACACGGAGGTAAACATGATCTCCGATCTCGAAAGCCAAATCACGGTGCTTACTATCATAGTAGCTCTTCTGGCGGGATTGGGCTGCTTTGAGGTTATCTCGAATGACTTTGCACATTTCTTCTGCTTCTGTGATTAAGTCATTACCCAAAAGCTGATGTTCACCGGTTTCAGACTAGTTGAGAGGGGTACGGCACTTCCTGCCATACAGAATTTCAAAAGGGGCCTTGCCCGAACTTGCTTGAAAACTGTTGTTGTAGGAGAATTCAGCATAAGACAATCCTCCCACTTCATGCCGAAGGAGATCACACAAGCCCTGAGCATATCTTCAAGAATCTGGTTGTCACGCTCGACTTGACCGCTTGTTTGAGGATGGAAAGCTGTGCTGAAACGGATGTTAGTGCCCATGGCCTTCTGGAAAGAATCCCAAAACTTGGAGGTAAAGATGCTGCCACGGTCTGAAGAGATCACTTGAGGAATACCATGCAGAGAGACAATGCGAGAGGTATAGAGATCCGCCAATTGAGCTGCAGTGATCGACTCTTTGATAGGCAGAAAGTGAGCCACTTTGGTGAGTTTATCGATGACAACGAATATAGCATCATTGCCACGCTTGGACTTTGGAAACCCAGTCACGAAGTCCATTTCAATGTGGTCAAACTTCCATTCTGGAATGGCAAGAGGTTGGAGGAGACCTGCTGGCCTTTGGTGTTCTGCCTTCACTCTTCTGCAGACATCACATTCATTCATGAATTGAGCGATCTCGCGCTTCATTCGAGTCCACCAATAAGCTTGCTTAAGGTCCTGATACATCTTCGTGCTCCCAGGGTGGATGGAGAGGAGAGAATTGTGAGCCTCGTTCATGATCACTTTAGGAAGGTCACCTTTGGGCACAACAATACGATCCTCGAAGAAGAGAGTGTCCTTGTCATCAAGGCGGTAGCACTTGTACTTGGACTGACTCTTGGCAATCCCAATCTTTACCTTTTTCACCATAGCATAAAGAATCTGGGCTTGGCGAATCTGGTCTTCCAAGGTAGGAGAGACTTGAAGGTTGGCGAGGAATCCTTGAGGAACAACTTGCAGATTAAGTTTGCGGAAAGCTTCACAAAGCTCGGGTTGATAAGGCTTGAGAATCAGACTGTTGCAGTAGGCCTTTCTGCTCAAAGCGTCAGCAATCACATTGGCCTTGCCTGGAGTATACTCAATACTCGGATTATACTCTTGAATCATTTCGACCCATCGAGTTTGCCTGAGGTTGAGATTAGGCTGAGTGAAGATGTACTTGAGACTCTTGTGATCAGTGAAAATATCCACTTTTCTTCCCAATAGAAGATGTCTCCAAGTCAAAAGAGCATGCACAACTGCCGCCAACTCGAGATCATGAGTGGGGTAGTTCTTCTCATTAGGCTTCAACTGGCGAGATGTATAAGCAACAACTTTCTTCTCTTGCATCAATACTGCGCCAAGACCTTGGAGAGAGGCATCACAAAAGACCTCGTACGGCTTGGATTCATCAGGCGGAGTCAGAACTGGAGCAGTGATCAATTTCTCTTTCAAAGTGTTGAAAGCAATATCACACTCCGGAGACCAAACGTACTTGACGTGCTTCTAGAGAAGATTTGAGAGAGGCTTCGCAATCTTGGAAAAGTTTTCAACGAATCTTCGGCAATAGCTTGCGAGGCCGAGAAAACTGCGGAGTTGCTTCACGTTCTGAGGAGGTTCCCAATTCACAATTGCAGACACCTTCTCAGGATTCACGGCAATGCCCTTGGCAGAGATGATATGACCAAGATAAAGAACCTCATCAAGCCAAAATTCGCACTTGGAGAACTTGGCGTAGAACTGATGTTCCCTGAGCTTGTCAAGAACCAAACGCAAGTGTTTGGCATGATCTTCCTTGTTCTTGGAGAAAACCAGAATGTCGTCGAGATAGACCAAAACGAAGTCATTGGTGTAGGCATTGAAGATGAAGTTCACCATGCGAGAGAACGTCGGAGGAGCGTTGGCGAGGCCAAAAGACATGACAGTGTATTCATAAGAACCAAAGCTTGTTCTGAATGCTGTCTTGGGAATATCTTCTTCACGAATGCGAATCTGGTGATAACCCATACGGAGATCAAGCTTGGAGAACACTTGGGCACCTTTGAGTTGTTCGAACAGCTCATTGATGTTGGGAAGTGGGTATTTGTTCTTGATGGTCTTCTTGTTCACTGGACGGTAATCAACACAAAGTCGGTCCGTTCCATCCTTCTTCTTCACAAAAAGAACACCACAACCCCACGGAGAAGAACTAGGCCGGATGAGACCCATTCTTTCTTGCTCATCGAGTTGCTTCTTCAGCTCCTTCAACTCTTTAGGTCCGAGCTTGTAAGGACGTTTGCACACAGGTTCCGTGCCAGGCTCAAGATCAATAACAAATTCAACTGGCCGGTGCGGAGGCATTCCTGGGAGCTCTTCTGGAAAGATGTCTTGATATTCGCAAACGACTGGAATTTGAGAGATGGCATCCAATTCACCCTTCTCATTGAGAGAAAACAGACGGATAGAATCGTCACAAGCGGCAAAAACAATTACATCCTCAGACAAATGAGTCAATTGAATCTGCCTGGCTGCACAATCAAGCTGAGCCTTGTGCTTAGAAAGCCAATCCATTCTGAGAATAAGATCAATATCCGAGTCACCGAGAACCGTAGGAGAAGCCAAGAACTTGTAGTCACCCAAAGTGATAGAAACATCCGGAGCAATGGAGTTAGCATGCATGCGCTTACCGGGAGAGACAACTGCTAAAGGACTAGGCAAAATTTGCAAAGGCAAACCATGCTTAGATGAAAACGGTCTCGAGATGAAACAATGCGATGCACCCGTGTCAAAAAGAACTTTTGCAGGAGTATCATTAACAGGAAGGTTACCCATGATCACATCTGACGAGTCCTCTGCCTGAGTTGCATTCATCAAATTGACCTTGGCATGCTTGGGGTTATGCTTGACCACACCTGTACTTGCCGATCTGACAGGAGGAGGAGGAGGAGGAAGACGCCTCTGGTTGAGACACTTGTTGGCATAGTGACCCTTCTGTTGGCACTTGTTGCACGTGACCTCTGAAAGAGGACGGTGATACGGAGCACTCGATCTTGGAGCTTGAGACGAAGTCTTGTTCTGAAAGCCAGGGTTGGGGGGGTGGGAAGAACCACTGCCACCTTTGCTCTTCTGCTGATACGGCTGACGGAACGGAGGAGGAGGAAGCCAAAACTTCTGCTGCTTGGCCACTTGAGTAGAGGAAGAAGGAGTAACATCTCTGACTCGCTTCTTGGAAGCATCACACCTCAACTGAGCAGCCTCTTTCTTCAGTGCCATGTTGTAGAACTCATCGTACCCCAAGGGCTCGAAGAGGACAAGAGCGAGCTGAATTTCTTCTCTGAGACCACCCCTGAACTGGTATATCATGCTCTTCTCATCAGGGACGTCCTGCTTGGCAAAGCGGGCAAGCTTCTGGAACAACTTGTTGTAGTCATAGACAGACAAAGAGCCTTGCTTCAGATTGCGGAATTCCTCACGCTTGCTTTCAACCACGCTCTGCGGAATATGATGAGCTCAGAAATCTCGACGGAAATCATCCCAAGTGATAACACGTCCACCCCTGGAGTCCTTGTACTGCTGGAACCATTCTGCAGCTTGATCTTTGAGTTGGAAGGAAGCGAACTTAACAAAGTCCTCAGGCCTGACGTTACTGCACTTGAAATGCTTGCACAGATCCACAAACCAATCGTCAGCATCGGTTGCCTCAACACAATTGCTGAAAGTCTTTGGCCCGTTAGCAAGGAACTGGTTCAGTGTAGCAAAGTGACTCTGATTGCTGCCTTGATTCCCATGACTGCCTTGATTGCGCTCTTGGAGAATTTGCATGATCAGCTGTGTGTTTGCATTGGTTGCGGCCACCACAGCTTGCCATGCCTCTGGAGGAGGTGGAGGTGGTGGCGGATCAGGATTCGGAGTCGTGCGCGTTGGAGGAGCCATCCTGAAGAGGGTGACCACCATTAGCACATTGACAAATAAATATTGAAGCTGAATCCAACGGAATGAAAATTGCAACATATAGTCTTCACATCCGAACAAAATGAACGAATGCGTTCCTCTTGAAATGGTCACATATCCATAAATTGAGAAGCCACGTAGAATTAAGGTAGAGAAATAAATCAACAAGGTACGGATCAAGAACGAATAATCGGTAAGAAATCCCAATCTCAAACCAATATCCGTGGAAGAAGAACTAGAGCTACTAGAATTCCCACCTATGAAACTCCCGAACCTTTCCGGTTATGCAATCAGGTGTTGGGGATACAGGGGAAGCATAATATCTCACCCAAACTAGCAAATCCTACATCCAGCTGTATCCATCCTTCAACACATAACCAAGAAACCTTCGGAAACCATCTACCTCAACCTTCGAAAAGCATCCGTTATACAAGTTATGGCGATACTCCCGAACTCCCGCCCTAGTACTGGGTGGCGTCAAGGTTATCTCACCAACGAACTGCATAAAAGAGATTTTCGATGTCGGCGTACTAAACTCAGGTATTCCAGAATTGCAACGATAAAATTATGATGACAACACCTCAGAGCTCAACTCCCCGGGACACTTCCACTAAACCCCTGACAGGAGGCACCAAGTTAATGTTCTCATCATAAAACCATCGGAACGATTCCAAGATACCCGCGTGATCCTAAAAAAAATTTAGTGAAATTTGAGAAGAGAAGAGTCAAAACTCTACGTCAGGATGCCTTACCAGAGCGATGAGGAGACTGGGAAGTAAAAAGAATTCCTAAACTCTCCGATATATAATTCCTAAATGACTCAAAACATTTTTCTAGACACAACCCGGCTGCTAAAAATGATCAAGCAATGGGGCTCCTAAGGTCGGGGAAGGCTCTGATACCAACTTGTAACACCCTCGATGCGACTATAGCTCCCACGTGTCGAGGCACGACTTAGAGGCATAATCGCATTGAAGGCATATGTCGCAAGTTAGGCAATCTTCACAACATCCCATGTAATATGATAATAAAAAGGGAGATAACATAGTTGGCTTACACTCGCCACGTCAATCAAGTGCATAAATAACATTACATCATACAAACACTCATGGCCCGACTACGGCGCCAAAATAAAAGAGAACCCAACATGCGACTCGGTCCCAATCACCCCCAACTGGGCACCACTACTGATCATCGGGAAAGGAAACGTAGTATCGTTGAGAGTCTTCGTCGAACTCCCACTTGAGCTCACACGCGTCTCCTGGAGCGGAATCATCGGGCCCTGCATCTGGTGTAATAGTAATCTGTGAGCCACAGGGACTCAGCAATCTCGCACCCTCGCGATCAAGGCTATTTAAGCTTATGGGTATGGCAAGGTAAAATGTAAGTGGAGCTGCAGCAAGCGACTAGCAATTATGGTGGCTAACTTATTCGCAAAGGAGAGCGAGATGAGGAGGCAAAGCGCGAGCGAGAAACTAGAGAGCAACCTGCGCAAACATTACTCCAACACCGTGTCCACTTCCCGGACTCCGCCGAGAAGAGGCCATCACGGTAACACACTCAGTTGATTCATTTTAATTAAGTTAAGGTTCAAGTTATCTACAACCGGACATTAACAAATTCCCATCTGCCCATAACCGCGGGCACGGCTTTCAAAAGTTCAATCCCTGCAGGGGAGTCCCAACTTAGCCCATGACAAGCTCTCACGGTCAACGAAGGAATAGACCTCCTCCCAAGACGTTCCGATCAGACTCGGTATCTCGGTAACTCAAGACACTTCGACAGGTTAAAACAAGACCAGCAACACCGCCCGAATGTGCCGATAAATCCCGATAGGAGCTGCACATATCTCTTTCTCAGGGCACACTCAGATTGTCTTAGGTACGGGTAGGCCAGCCCAGAGTTGCCCCTGGTGGCCACCGGCAGCTGACAGGTGGACCAACACTCAGAGGAGCACTGGCCCGGGGGGTTAAAGTAAGATGACCCTTGAGTCTGCAGAACCCAAGGGAAAGAAAAGGCTAGGTGGCAAATGGTAAAACCAAGGTTGGGCATTGCTGGAAAAGCTTTAATCAAGGCGAACTATCAAGGGGTTCCCATTATAACCCAACCGCGTAAGGGACGCAAAAACCGGGAACATAACACCGATATGACGGAACTAGGGCGGAAAGAGTGGAACAAAACACTAGGCGAGAGGCCGAGCCTTCCACCCTTTACCAAGTATATAGATGCATTAAGATAACATGGCAATATGATGATATCCCAACAAGTAAATAAATGTTCCAACAAGGAACGGCCTCCAATCTTCACCTGCAACTAGCAACGCTATAAGAGGGGGGCTGAGCAAAGCGGTAACATAGCCAATCAACGGTTTGCTAGGACAATGGTGGGTTAGAGGTTTGACATGGCAATTTGGGAGGCTTGCAAGCAAGTGGTAGGCATCGTAGCAATGGCATAGCAAAAAAGCGAGCAAACTAGCATAGCAAAGATAGTAGTGATTTCGAGGGTATGATCATCTTGCCTGCACAGTTGTCAGAGTTGATTGGATCCTCAAGAGCAAACTGAACGGGCTCCTCGTTAGCAAACTCGTCTCCCGGCTCTACCCAAACAAGACAAACAAGCAACAAGGATACAATCAACCACGTGCAAGACCAAGCAATATGATGAAATGATGGTATGCTATGCGGGATGCGATGCGGGATGCAAAATGCAAGATATGATAGGAAATGCACGAATCTGGCCTCAACTTGGAATTCCAAGGGTACCACTGGAAAGATGAGATGAAATCGCTTGAAAACGATATAAAGAACGCCGGAATCGGAGTTACGGTTTGGAAATGGCAAGCGTTTGAAAAATGACACCGGTCTGCGATTTACAGCAAGTAGGCATCCAAATGCAACGAGATGAACATGCTACAGCACCCAAACATGACAACAAAATACATGGCAGGGATGCACACAAGATGCCTAACAAAAGTCTAGCACTGAGCTACGGCCAAATCATCCATTAACAGGTTCAAACAAGCATGGCAAAACGCAAATGACAAACAGATCTCAGACTTCGTGAAATTAACACTTGTCTGGAATTTCAGATCATATAGCCCTCTTCGTAGCAACAAAACAACATGCTACAGGACCTGAACATGACAAAGAAAGACATGGCATGGAGCTACTCAACAAGCTTAAAAAAAGTCCCTTATTGACCTTGAGCCAAAAGGGATCACAAAATATACTAACAAGCACACGAACATAGCAAAAACATAATCAGCTTTTCAGACTTAGTGAAAACTGGGACATGCTGAAACATAACTCACGAAGGCATGTTTACGAGCTCGATGCACTCACCGCGGTGCAATTCATGGAAAGAAAAACATACATCCATAAAGAAGACACAAAATACAAGCTAGAAATGGCAAGAACAATAGCATAGCATGCACGGATCAACTACAATAACAGCGGCAAAATCGCAAACAAGTTGACGATCTGCCCAGATTCACACCGAAGCAAAAATAGAGCTTGATTGACTCAAGCTAGGGTGCTCCATAATTGCAAACAAAGACATGGATGGATAGAGCACTACAATATTAACAAAACTCCCTTACTGATCATCCTCAAAAGAGGCACGGATCACTAGGAAACAACAAGAACATATGGCATCATGAGATAAACAGGCCTTAGTGAAATTACTAAGTCCCTGAAAACAGAATTAGCAAGTGCACCACTTTGAAAGCTTGCACAAGTCACCACACACATCCTAAAAATACATGGGTTGCACCTCTGGATAGATGACAAAACCCTTAATAAAACATATGAAGAACTCACGGGCATATCACGCACACAATAATCATGGCAAAAACGATAAAAGTGCTAAACGGAGTAACAGATCTGACAATTAACTCAAGTAGCCCTCTTCTAACAGCATTTCGGGCATCAAGATGAGCTCAAATGAAAATGATGCAGTGTAATGAAATGATGTACTCTCTGAGATGAACATTTTGATATGCTATATGCATGAATCGGAGCTATGGATGCAAAGTTACGGAGCCGCAAACATGGGCATATGGATCAAGAATTCTGGGACTTAGAGAAAAAAAGAGGGGTCAACCCTAGTCTCTTCTCAGATCCAGATCGGGGCACGGTTCCCGAGGTGGCGGCGGGCACTGTAGCTGACGGCGGCGGCGGCGCGAGGGACGGCTGGGCTTCCCACCGGCGACGAGGCGGCCGGCGGAGGCGGGGTCTCAGCCGCGGCGCCTAGGGGCGGCGGCGCGAGGGACGGGGTGGCGCGGCCGCGGGCGATGCGGCGGCAGGGGCGGCCGGGCGGCCGGGCGGCGCCGGGATCTGCCGGAGAAGAAGCCGGGCGGCGAGGTGGCGGCGCCAGTGTCGAGCTTCCGGGGCGGCGGGGCGAGACCCAGGCGGCGGGGCGACGCGCGGGGAGGCGCGGGCGGCGATGGGCCGGGCGGGCCCGCTGCGGGCTCGCCGGGCCGCGGCGGCGGCTGGCGGCGGAGACGGCGGGCGCAGCCAACGGGGCGGCGCCACGTGGCGGTGGCGGGCGGTGGCGGACACGTCCGGCCTGAATCGGACGTGTCCGTCGGCAGGAGGAGCAGTTTTAGGGTTTCGGGGAGGACGAAGATCCGAAAACGGAGGGGTGTATATATAGGCCTAGAGGGAGCTAGGAGAGTCCAAATGAGGTGCGGTTTTCGGCCACGCGATTGTGATCGAACGCTCTAGGACATGGAGCAGAGTTTGGTGGGTTTTGGGACAAATTGGAGGGGTGTTGGGCTGCAACACACACAAGGCCTTTTCGGTCCCTCGGTTAACCGTTGGAGTATCAAACGAAGTCCAAATGGCACGAAACTTGACAGGCGGTCTACCGGTAGTAACCCAAGGCCGCTTGGCAAGTCTCTGTCCAATCCGGAAATGTTTAATCCCCACACACAAAAGAAAGCTAGAAATGGCCACCGGAGGAGAACGAAGCGCCGGAATGCAAAACGGACAACGGGGAAAATGCTCGAATGCATGAGACGAACACGTATGCAAATGCAATGCACATGATGACATGATATGAGATGCATGAAAACGACAACAACACGAAAGACAAAAGACCCGAACCCGAGAAAATAAACATAACTTAATGCCGGAAACGGCAAGAGTTGGAGTACAAATTGGGAAAGTTACATCCGGGGTGTTACACTCTTCTCTTCTACGGGGTTTAAGAACTAGGCCTTCTAATCTATCTATCTATCAGGATGACGTGTTACTAATCCATAGACTTATAGGATTGATGGATTCAATTCTTAGTTCAGTTCCTACTATTTTTGTGTGTTGACAGTTGATCTCGGAACCTTGAAATTGTGTTATTGAGTGGTTATGCCACCATTTTGCAGGACGTCTCAAATCTTTTGAGCATTTACAGCCGTTATGATGTCCGAGTCATCTCGGGTTTCTAGATAATCTGATGCATTTGCAATCCTTTCTTTCCGTTCCCGATGTCCTTTATGGTCAGAGTAAGCACACTAACCGGTGCGCTGAGGTAATTTATTGTCTCGACATATATGTTGGAGATATTATTATGACCGTAGGTGTTTTAGGTAGTCACCTAGTAATCTAGCAATGCTTTGTATCCCCAGTGTGATGATTCTGCCCACCATTCTCAAAAGCATTCTGCGATGCCATTTAGTAGTAGGTATTCTACTCCTGGGTTCTTGACCCAAGATCCACTCTACTTACCTCGTGTTGATAGTGTTGCTCGTACCTTTAGGATATTAGTAATCTTTGTGATAGTCTTCGAGGTCCATGGTATATCATTCTTCCAAATATCATGAATCATCCTTGGCAGAAATTCGTTTGAATCAAAAGATCACAACCAGAGTGCTCTTAATGAGTTCTCCATTCTACATTGTGAATCTGCGAGTTCTACCTTTCTGCATGGGTTATCCGGGAGAAATGGTGAGCTTTGCTCAACATACTAACCTATGTATCCACAACTCAGAAAGATATATGTTCCCTTGAGTTTTCCCTCTTCATTTGTATTCCAACCATCATCTATCAATTGATAGTCAGAGTAATTGTGCATCCGTGTTATCGATGCTTATTATTCCTGTGGTCCGTCAAGCCATTCTAGTTCAGAATGACTAGGAGAAACAAACTCCAGTACCTCATCCATTTCTAGGATTGGGTCAAAGTAGTTGTATTCCGCAGATCAAATGCAATCAAGCTTTGATTCTGTTCTACCCTGAAGTTTTACCCACTTTTATGTAAGGAACGTCATGAGAATTGCACCTTCTCTTATGAATTTTTGATGCAGCGATACTCTCGCCATCATCGTTCATTCCTCGGTCCTGTGTTGCCATAACCGGAATGCCGACAAGTGAACTATGATGTGTGAAATCGGTACTCCTAGCAACCTCGTTGCTTGGTAGTTAATGGACAATATTCTCATTCTTAGCGTGTTGGTTATTGAATCATCATTCTAAGATTGATCGTGCTACATAGTCCATTTTCCTGGTGCACTCTTCGATCAAGAGTTGGGACTGTGTCTATCCTTGCTTAGTTGATCATATCGTCTTGCCCTGAAAAGCAAGATTGTTCTCGAGCTTAGTAACATATCGGTGGTTCATGATTTTCCGAAGATCTTCTCGAAAGTATTACCTGGTTGTCACCTGACCGGTATGTTGAGTTCGTGATTAAATGGTTTTTTTTTAATAAATCACCCCTTCTCCAAGAATCTGTGTTGGATATCCCTGAGCTAGTTGGTTGAGCTAAACAACAACTTGGAGAGTTGGGAGATAAAGCTTGTCTGACTTAGTTCATGTTAAGGGATATATTTTTGTGTGTGTGTGTGATGAAGAAAGATGATATCTCCATCGATTGGTCCTCGTGATCAGTTGTTGGATCTATTGCCTTGTCAAAACCTTGACTTGAGTATGGGCTATCGTCAAGTCAAATCAGAACCAACGATGTTCTTAATGTTGTCTTACTCGTGGTTGATCCCTCAAGCATACACCATTACATCTTTTGGTCTGACCAATACTATCACATTGTTCACATAGTGGTGGAAGTCCAGTGATATGGGAATCCCGATGAGTTGTTGTTGAGCCCATTAGCAGCATTTTGTCTCCTCCATGATTTGTGTTGAACATCCAGCTAGTGTTGAAAACTTGTGTAAGCATTTTCTTCATGCCCCGTTCATATAGAATATGTTTGGATGAAAGTAGTGACCTCCTCTAAGTTCACGTGCAAATGATGCAAGTTTCCGCCGTGAGTTCGAGAAAGGTTGTTTTTGTTTCCTCTGGTACCATCCCAAGTCAGTCATGCATGTGCGAAGTATGTTATGGTTTGACAGGCTCGCTACCTCCATTCCATTTGTATTCCCTATCACACCAAGCCACTGGCTGATTTGTTCAGGGAGAAGAAGTTTCTTCATAAGAGCTAGTCATATGACTTATGCAAGGACTTCGATATCCTTGATGATGGTTCCCAACTAGGACTCAGTAGTGTTTTATTATAAGACTACTATGTGGTCATGTTTGTCTGAGACAACATGTTCGCATGTGTTTAGCAGAACCAGCTCATGTTTTGGAGCTTACTACCATAGTCCATTTCCTAAGAATCTCGCAATGTCATCTCGTCGATTTGTGTTGCAAACTTTCATTTTCTTTCTAGACTTGATGAGTCTGGAATATCCTGACACCAACCAGATCTGAATCTCAGGCAGATGTGATGGTTGGGACGTTTTCCCAAGAGCTATAATATTAATCTCTCTGTAACCCGGTAAAGTGGATGTCATGACCAACACACCCAGCCGGAAGACCTATTATTGTAGTATCTTGATTGAGTAAGTTGGCCACCTCCCCATAAGGATCTCGTAGAATTTATTCCAATAGTGGTTCCTTATGGATTTTTGTGTTTCCGAAGTCCGACCTGCTACTTGATGTTCTAGATACCAAACCATTTCAAAGAATGGTTAGGCTAGCACATCAAGGAGAGCATTAGAAGCGGAGTGCTAAATGTCTCTCGGTAGATCATCCAGATTTTGATCCCTTGGCCTTGCTAAGGTGAAATCTGAGAAAGTGTTATCTTTCTTTGCATCTGCATCTTCCACCATTATTCATCATGGTAGCATGTTGTGTTGCTAGGATCCTTGACACGGATATTGGTAAAACCTTGATGAATACGGAAATGCTCAAGTTCCTGAGAGCACGCGCAAGCACTAGGATTTATCATCGGCATTAATTGGGATCCGTTCTCAGTTTGTTCGATTATGCCATAACCTTTCAAACAGTGGAATCTCTCTCTACTGTTGGGTTTCTCCCCAGTTACTAGAATCATTCCTAGCGTTTGCATTTTGTTCCCAGCTTGCACCGCCATTGTGTCATTCTACTACAGACTACCCTTCTCAGTAATTACTAACCAGGATCATCCTCAAAGTGGTCCTACCACGGGTCCCATCCATCTCCGATGATAAGAAAAAATCATCCATTGCGTTGTCTTCAACAAGGTAGTCCACGTCATCCATCCTAGTCTGAGTTTGCCATTTCTTCGAGCTCTTTCAAACGATCAATTGTAAATTTCCTTAAGTTGGTATGAAGAGTTTCAATGATCTATGGATCAAAAGTAATTCTTTTTGCCACTTAAGGGAACAATCCATTGAGTCACCTTTCCCAAGGTGCCCCGTTACGGGATCATGGTAACTATTTCCCCGCCACCTTGACACCATCCACCATCTTTCTAAGCGTGGAATTGTTGCCCACCAAATCAAACCCCGTCGTTTGTTCTTCCATCCCTCTCGATGTGTTTTGTGTCTCAACTCGAGATGTTTCAACATCTCATTCCGCGAGTTGAGATTGTATAGTTTGATCTTTGGGAAGATCAATCCTAGTAGAGTTTCTTTCTGTCGTCATCTCGTGGACGAAGATCTCAAAAGCGAGGATGTCAAGATCAACGTATGCTACGAATCAACAACCTTATGAGGTGCAACTTGGATCGTGAAGATTGTGTTGGTCTTGTGCCCCTCTGTCTTCTTACCTCACGTCTTGAATCTCGGGACGAGATTCTTGTTTAGTGGGGGTGAGTTGTCACAGCCCTAGAATTGTTTGGAGATAGTTGCATCGGTGAGCATCATGCATCCTGTTAATTTCAAGAAAGAAACTTGAAATGGAGGAAAGTGAAAGCCTCAGAAATCAATTTAAAAGAAGGGCAAGAACCCTTTAAATTGCATTCATTGTTTCCAAAATGCCTTCATAAATGTTTGTTAATTTTGGCAAGGCTTTGAGACCAAACCAAAAATAGGGAACATTTTTGTGGAATATTTTGGGCACTGAATTTAAATCACTATCCTATTTGAATTTGGAAATATACCCAAATATATATAGGATATATCTTCCAAATACCTCTGATATATTTTATGTGCATTTGGAAAAGTCCATTTTGCAACATGAAATTATTAGAGGATAATTGACACTATTTTTGAAACTGTTTGAATTTTAAAAGCAGTGGCAAAGATAAAATAAAAACAAACAGAACAAAAAAACAGAAAGAGAGAGAATGAGTTTACCTGGGCTTCTTACCTGCAGCAGAGCCGGCCCAGCTCCTGTTCTGGCCCAGCCCACCAGGGGCTCCCCGGTCTTCTTCCTCCTTCGACAGAAGGACAGAGGGCGCGTGCCCGATGAGCGCGACCACGCGCCGCGCCACCTCCTGCTCCCCGCCGCTGCCCCGACGCGCCTACGAGCGCCACGCACCCCCCCTGGACCCTCTCGCTCGCTCCCTCGATCTCACCTCCCTCCTCTGCTCTCTCTCTCGCCAACTCAACGCACCGGAGTGCGCCGCCGCAAAACACCGCGACCACCGCCGTCCCCTTGCCCCGTGGCCGTGCCCCGAGCTCCGCCCAGGCTCCAAGTACCTCTCCGTCAACCCACGCAAGCTCGGACGACCCCAAGACGACGTGGTGACCTTTCTTCCCCGCTAACCCGCGATGCTCGTGCGTCATTCGCGGCCTCACGTCCCACGAGCCCAACTGACCTGCTCTGCAGACTCTACGTGGAGCTGCCCGCTCCTGCGCCGCCTCTCCTTATACGTCCGGCACGAGCTCAAACCAGCCAGCCGCCCATCCCTGAGCTTCACGCACCGTAAGAAGTGTCACCATGCTAGAGCAAGATCAGTCTTGCCCCCTAGCACGTCATCGTGCCGGGCTGATCCCCGGAGACCAACTCACACTGCTAGCTCCACCGTTCGTGCGGCAGTAGGAGTGGCCGGTCCTTGCGAGCTCCGGCCGGCCGCTTCATCATTGTTCCGGTCTCTGAGGGCCACCTCAGCTCCTCACGGCTACCCTAGAAGATCGCGCCGCTCTGCCAGCTCGCCGTAGCCTCGCCGTAGCCGCAAACCCACGCAAGTTTGTTTTCGTTGTTTTAGAATGAAAAAGCATATCTTTTAAAAGTCAATGGTTGACCGGTGAACTGTTGACTCACAAACCCAATGCAAATGAGCAAGCCCATTGCTGCAGGCTAGTGGGCGCCATATAAGGCGCTAACTAGGAGCACTCGTGGGGACCTCATATCTCTGCCGCATTCTGCGGCAGAATGACGGGGCTTTGCAAAGGCAGCCCTCCGCCTGGCCCGGCCCACCTACGTGCCGCTTGTGAATGTGGCAGAATGACGGGGATTTGCAAAGTCAGTCCTCCGCCTGGGCCGGCCCACCTACGTGCCGCTCTGCCAGCTCGCCGTAGCCGCAAACCCACGCAAGTTTGTTTTCGTTGTTTTAGAATGAAAAAGCATATCTTTTAAAAGTCAATGGTTGGCCGGTGAACTGTTGACTCACAAACCCAATGCAAATGAGCAAGCCCATTGCTGCAGGCTAGTGGGCGCCATATAAGGCGCTAACTAGGAGCACTCGTGGGGACCTCATATCTCTGCCGCATTCTGCGGCAGAATGACGGGGCTTTGCAAAGGCAGCCCTCCGCCTGGCCCGGCCCACCTACGTGCCGCTTGTGAATGTGGCAGAATGACGGGGATTTGCAAAGTCAGTCCTCCGCCTGGGCCGGCCCACCTACGTGCCGCTTTGTTTCCTGTTGTGCGACAAAAAAACTACCGACAAAGGCAGGATTCGATCCATCGATCCAGAGACCTCACACAACACAGGCTCCTAACCACGAGCTGATAGCCAGTAAAACAGACGTCGGCCACTAGAAATAAAAGGCGCATCTTTATCTTTATCTTTACCTAATAATAAAGTAAATTGGGTTTCTTTCGTCCGTCATGGCATTTTTCAGAAAAGTTCCTCTATTTCAGAGAATTCAACCTACAGTCATGTTTTAAGTTAAAACGAATAGTTATTTTTGTATTTTACACAAAAGTCTCTGCTTTTTTCTTGAAATCAACCCGCCGTCCGAATTTAAGTCACACCCGAACCGTTATTTTACATTTTTCAAAAAAAACCTGATGTTTTAGGTAATTCATCCGCGGATCATATTTAAGTCAAACAAATGCTTTTTAAAATCATCCATATCTTTTAAACCGTAACTCTGATTTGAACATGTTATATATGAAATTTGATTAGAAAAATATGTAGAATATGAATATGAGATTATTCTTACCTGTTAAATACTTTTAGATATTATTTTGGAATATATTTGAGTCAAACCAAATGACTTTCTAAATTATCTGTGTTTTTTAAACCGTAACTTCAATTTTAACATATTATATATGAAAATTTATTAGAAAAATATGTGGAATCTAAATATGATGTTAATTTTACCTGTTAAATATTTTTTAATATTTTTATGGAAGCAAACTTATAATTTATAGCGCAAGATCCGTTTTTTCATACCAGCGGCGATCCAGATTGCAAATAAACACCCCACTATAACCATATAGGGAAACGAAAATATCGATAACTACACATACATACCTCTGAAAAATGTCGCAGGGGAAAACAACAGATTTCTCATCGCGAGAGAGAGAGAGAGAGAGGGGAGGAGAGAGGGAGAGAGAGACGTCTTATGATTAACCATATTCAACACATGTTTTTTGTTGTTTTGTGTGAACACCGAGGCCATCGCCGGCGAGGGTGAGAAGGAGGATAAGCGGCAACACAAATATGATGCCTCACAAAAATAAAGGAGATGGACCTATTGTGGTCTTGAGTGATGGTTGTTGAGTTAAGAGCGTGTGTTATGTTTTCTCTTCCGTTGCAACGCATTAACTCTTTTGCTAGTAAACCCTATAAGAACACACGACATGCATTGAGATTTGTGAACATTTTTAACACTTTTCTTGAAAATTGCGAGCAGTTTTGAAAATGCTGGAATTTTTTGATATTCTATATTTTTAAGGGAACCATTTTTGTAAATCCGATTTAAAAAAATAGGAACAAAAAGTGGTAACATTTTTTGAAATTCCAGAATATTTTCTGACATCACAAACAATTTTTAATTTTGGAACAAAAATTGAAAACAAGAAAATTTTAAAAATTCAGAACAAATGTTAAAACATGAACAGTTTTTAAAAAAATGCGAACAAAATTCGATGTGCTATACTCTTTTTGGAAATGTGAACAAAATTTGAAACACGGAAATATTTTTTGAAATTGCGAACAAAATGTTGAAATCGCATACATTTTCGGAAGCACTAACATTTTTCTCAAAAAATTCGAACAAATATTGAAAATCAGAACATTTTTTCTAATTTCCTGAATCTTTTTTCAAACATGAATATTTTTTGAAATTTTGAACATATATTGAAAATGAGATTTTTATTGAGATTCGTGAACTTCTTAAAAGACGAACATTTTCTGAAATGGTGAGCAAAATTTTGAAAACAAGAACAATTTTTGAAACGCGAATAGTTTTCAAAAATTATGAACAAATTTGAAAACGAGAAAATTTCTTGAAATTCCAAACAATATTTAATTTTAAAACAAAATAAACAGGAAAAATAAAAAATAAAAACAGGAAAGAAATAAAGAAAATAAAAAATAGAAAAGAGAACCTTCTGGAAAACTAAAATGAAATAAAATTAACTTGGAAAATAAAAACGGAAAATAAACTTGGAAAAAGAAAACTAAAATGAAAGAAAATTAGAAAATAATGAAAAACCGAAAATGGAAAAAAATAGAAAATGGAAACAAGGAAAAGAAAAAGGAAAGGAAAGAATCACATGAGAAAAAAATTAATAAACAGTCAAGAACTTTCTAGAAGGTTCCCAAAACAGGAAAAAACCCGTCCGGAAACTTCTAGATGGCTTCCAAAACAAGAATCTCTGAAACGATTAAACCTGCCGGCCCAAGATGAATGATCGCTCGATCTCCCTGTGCGAAACAGCGACACTTCCACGCACGGAGCGTCCGTTAGGGAATTCCCTAGTCGCGACCAAGAGCGCAGGAGGATAGCGGCCACACGACAGCTATATGTTGCCCGTGTCTACGGGCAACACACTAGCAGGTATGTTCACTTAGCGCGGTACGTTAGATTTGTCCGATTTTCTTTGGGTTTGCTTTCGTTTTTCACTTTCTTGTTGTATTTTCGTTTTTTATTTGTTTTTTCATGGTATTCTTTGGTTTTTTCCCTCTTTTTCTTATTGGTTTTTCTTTCTTTCTTCATTACTTTAGATTTTGATTATTTTTTTCACTTTCTCTGGTTTTTGCTTTAAATTTTTTGCTTCATTGTGATGTTCATCTGCTTTTTTTAAAAAAAATCATGTCTACTTTTTCCACAATATACAATGTAAATTTTTAGAGAACATGTGAATTTTTTTATGATACACTCTGTAAATTTTAAAATACATGATTTACGTTTTTTTAAGTACCTTATTTTGAATACACGGTAACATTTTCCAAATACACACTGTACATATATTTTCTAATGGCAATAAACATTTTTTTTGCTACAAGGACAGTTTTTTTATGTTTTATGAACATTTTTTAAATTTTCATGGAAATTGTTTGGAAACACAATAATATCTCTTTGAAATATCAAGTACTTTTTTCTATTGGAAACTAACATTTTCAACCTATGGTAACATTTGTTTTACACTGCATTCACATTTGTTAAATGTCTGGCATATTTTTTGAATCACCAAAAAATTTCTTTAAAATGTCACTTACATTTGTTTTAATGGTATAAACATTTTATTACATTATATTTATGTTTTTAAAAATATCAGGAACATTTTTTGAATCACTGGCATTTTTCTTTAAATTGTCACGAACATTTTTTAATGTTATGAAGCATTTTTTGACATTGCATGAATTTTTCGTTTATATGTTGTATATGAATTTTTTTAAATGTCCGAAAAACATTTCTGAAACTCTTTAATATTTTATAAATGTAACATTTTTTTGAATGTATGAAACAATTATTTTGAATTACATGAACAATTTTGTACATTGTATAAACTTTTTAAATGTCACATAGATTCTTTTTAACATGTGTCATTTCTTAAATTTCGCAAGAAAAATCATACACGTGATTAACATTTTTCTATACATGCTATGGATGTTTAATATTTTTTAAATTTTTTTGTAAATTATTTTTTAATATATATATGTATTATTTTAAAATAAAAAATAGTGGGAAATAAATCATAAAATGAAAAAAGTGAAGATAAAAGGGGAAAAATGGGGTTATATCAGCGTGATGTCAGCAGGCACAGTCATTGGGCTGCCCCAGCAGTGCCTTCCTGCATGCGACGGTGGGATAGGAACCGCTGCAGGCGGCACAAAGCTGCGCCCGGCAGCAGCTGCCATTGCCGATTCCAATTAATTGAGAAAAAGGTATGTTCTATCTTCTTTTTTGTGGGAATATTTATGTCTATTTTACATGCAGCCTGTACATTATATGCTCTTTGCGATTTTGCCATGATAATCTAGTGTCTTTGTATTGAGATGATTTAATATCCCACTATATTTGGGCTAGTTTTTTGTTGTTATTTTCAGTTTAAGGCAATTATTTGATATGAATATTAATTTTTAATGGAACACATTACTTCATTAAGACATGGCTAAATCGCCGATTTTGTCTTCTTGAGGGAGCTGAATTGGCTCTCCCTTCCGAGCTAGGATTTCCCAGATGAGCGAGGCTACCTGGCCCACGAAAAGCGAGTTTATTTTAGCGGAACCAAACACATATCCTGGCCGAGCGAGGCAATAAACGTTTTTGCCATGAAACCAAACACACTCATAGGCACCCGGGGGAGATCTAAAGAAGAGAGAGTGAGAGAGAGAGAGGGGGGGATGAAGGGACGACTTCGTGCGAGGAAAAATTGAGAAGAAATGAGTGGACTATAAGTTGTGCGGTCAAGAAAATGAAGAGAACGAGGAAGCGATGCACACGGGGCCCACATCCACGTTACGTGATGCACTCGAACGCATTTAGGTTACTCATAGTGGGGAATATCATATAGTAGTATCATACATATTGATACCAGTGTATGATACTATCTTCATTGTGCATAATATCATATTGTAGTATCATAGATGATCTTATTTATTGCCATGCATGATACAAAGTAGCATAGCATTTATTATGATACGGTATTAACTTATGTTACTCTCTCTCTCTCTCTGTCTCTCTTTCTCCTTTAATCCTCTGCTACATCAGCGTATTTGGTATGCATGAGTGCATGATACCGGCTAAGATACCACCACTATGGCTAGCCTTAGGAATCGAGCGACGCACGTGTGCCGGTCACCGGTCAGCAACATTTACCATTTGAAATCTACATATGGACGCGTAAAAAGCAAGGTTGAGAGCTCAACAAGCACAAAGCCCTCAGTTTGTTGGGGTGCACAACCGTCCCATTGATACATCCATTTTGTGTCATGTTTTTATGTTGATATTTATTGCATTATGGACTATTATTTCACTTTATAATACAATTCTTATGCATTTCTCTCGTATTTTGCAAGTTTCATATGAAGAGGAAGATTGCCGGCAGCTGAAATTCTGGACCGGAAAGGGCTATATCGGAGGCAGTTTTTCTTAACACCTCCAAATGAGCCAAAAATTGACGGAGAATTATTTTGGAATATATTAAAATTATTGGCGAAAGAAATACCAAAGGGGGTGTCAGTGTCAAAACCGGCTGATCTCGGGTAGTGGGTCCCGAACTGTGCGTCTGATGATCGAAGGTAACAGGAGGCAAGGGACACGATGTTTACCCAGGTTGGGGCCCTCTTAATGGAGGTAATACCCTACTCCCTGCTTGATTAACTTTGATGAGTATAGGGGTTACAAGAGTTGATCTACCTCGAGATTGTAATGGCTAAACCCTAGATGTCTAGCCTATATGATTATGATTGCCTCTACGGACTAAACCATCCGGTTTATATAGACACCGGAGGGGCCTAGGGTTGTACATAGTCAGTTTACAGAGAAAGGAATCTTCGTATCCGAATGCCAAGCTTGCCATCCACGCAAAGGAGAGTCTCGTCCGGACATGGGGGAAGGCCTTCTATCTTGTATCTTCACAGCCCATCAGTCCGGCCCATGTCTCACAGGTCGGACGCCCGGGGACCCCCTAATCTAGGACTCCCTCAGCAACCCCTGGACGATGTGTCCAGTGCGCAGATTGTCTTCGGCATTGCAAGACGGGTTCCTCCTCCGAATACTCCAAGGTAGCTGAACAAAAGAACTTTATCCGGCTTTGTATAATCAGTTACAACCCTGAATCACAAAGGTGAAATACTTAAACAAAACAAGCCATGCCCACTGACGGCTTTTTCGGTGAGACGTTATGTTCTGGCCTTATCATTATTTCGAACCGTTTTGTAGCCTCCCGCTCAACACCTCGAGGCGCGGCCTCTATTGACACGTCTTATCAAAATAGAGATTGTGTCCCCTTATTGCGGGATTCTCATCAATACGGGTTTGGGTAATCCAACCGTGTCGTTTGCATGACCCCTTGGGAATAGGCGAGTTTTAAGGCCCGTGGGGTGGCGCTTGATATTCACTGCCTTTATAAGAGGATAAGGATCCATCTTTCTACCCCACGCCTTCTTCTTCCTCAGCCCATCCACCCTCGAGCTCCAGCACCCAAGATTCAATCTTTTCCATTCCCACCAAGCACTCCAGCCATGTCCGGATCTGGCGCGGGGCAAGTGGATGGCCTCGTCCGTCATGGAGGGGAACGTCAAGGAACTCCGGGGGGCGGGGGTACTTGGCCGCGGAAATCATCCACCGGCTCCCTGCCAAAAACTAGGTCATCCCCACTCCGGAGCCTAATGAGAGGGTAGTGTTTATCCTCCATTTTCTCCGTGGACTAGGGTTTCCCCTCCACCCTTTCGTCCGTGGGCTCATGTTCTATTACGGGCTAGATTTTCATGATCTAGCCCCGAATTCCTTCATCCACATCTCGATGTTCATCGTCGTGTGTGAGGCATTCCTCCGCATCCCCCCACTTCGGGATGTGGACCAAGGTCTTCAACGTGAAGCCGAAGGTGGTAGATGGTCAACACGCGGAGTGTGGCGGCGCCATGGTGAGCAAGCTCCCCAACGTCACCTGGCCCAAGGGGGCCTTTGTGGAGATCGTGAAGGGATGGCAGCAGGAGTGGTTCTATATCACAGAACCTCGTGACGCCACATGGGCCTCCACCCCTGAGTTCAAATCAGGGCCTCCAATGCGGCTCACATCGTGGATCAAAAAGGGCCTGGACTGGGCGTCGTCCGACGAGGTGATGACGCTGCAGAAGCGGGTCAAGAGTATGATAGAGAAGGATACCAGTCTTGTCGATGTGATCCAAGTGATGCTTTTTCGCCGGATTCTCCCGTGCCAACGTCGGACTCGCCATATGTGGGAGTTCAATCTGGCTCGCCCTCGAACCCTGTAGCGATTCTTCGGACACGACGCATGAAGAGATCTGTAAGCTTCTTTTCAAGGCCCAAAAGTCGTGGCCGGGAACGGCCGAAGACCTCGGCCTCGACTACGCTCATCCGGATACTCCAGTAAGTTTTCAGATTTCCAAACATAACCCCAACTTGTAGATTCGAGGAGTATCCTAAGCCTTCCCCTCATTCTTTAGGGTTGGACGAAGAAGGCGGAGCGGATCCAGTGTTCGGTTCCGCTGCCCGAAGACCCATCTATTCCTCTACTAACAAAGATGCTTGTTCCGGTGCCGTACCAGGCACCGGAGAAGAAGGCCAAGAAGAAGGGCAAGGAGGCTAGAAGTGGCCTTCGCCGTAAAGGTAGTTCAGACATTGTGTCCGAAGATACTGAAGCTCTCTCCTCCCACGAGGGAGATGAAGACGAAGAGGAGGAGGAGGAGAGAAATTATCCCCTTAAGGGAGGAGAGAAGAAAAGGGCGGCATCCGTGGACCTATAGGCGGAGGCGTCCAAGAAGGGGAAGATCTCCCATTCAGACGATTCAGATTCGGACACCAAAGTCATCCCCGAGCGGCGCCTCAGGCCGAAGCCCCCCAGCCGGATTGTAAGTATTCAAAGATACTATACATATATCTGGCCTTTTTACTAATTGTAGGATAACATATCATTTATGTATTTCAGTCCGGCCTATGATCTCCCCCAACAATCCTCGTCTTCGGGGAACTCGTTGGCGCCGGACATGATGGAGAGCGAAACGCCTCCGCGGGCCTCTCCACCACATACCGCGGATGACACCGAGGTGTTGTCCCAAAGGACCTCTCCAGGCCAGGAGAGGTGTGGAAGGCCGCTAAAATGGCGCCAGAGGGTAATGTCTCGGCTGCCGAAAACATGGGGAGCACAATCCCCATGGGAACTGATGGCGGGGGCCTGGATCTGTCTGGCCCCTAGGAGAATCTAACTCTGGAGACCCACATGGCTCCGGAGTCGAGTGAGCAGCCCCCTTTAAGGGAGGGGGGAGTGCCGACTCCACTGGCGACTTCTATCAATCTGTAGGCGCTGGATACATTGAAGGAAGCACTTCAATGTGCTTTTGTCATCGAAGAGCACCGTACCTTGATGGGTATGGTACTTGAGAAGGTTCAGTCCGCCAAAAGCAGACTGAACGAAGCTTTCACTAGCCTGTTAACAGGCTTTGAGGTATGTGATATAATATACTTAGTCGCTTTTCGTATTGGAAGAATATGCCTGTATTGGAATAAGGGGGCGGACAGAGGATCAAATATTCGCCGGGGATAACACTATCTATTTTGATACACATGCTTCACTGTTGGTGGCTTCAGCTAGGGATGCTGAAGTTTCCAAACTCCAGCGGAAACTGAAGCTGGCTGACGATGAGATCAACCGTATTAACAAGCGGTTCGATGAGGCCCAAGGTGTGCTTTAAAAAGACCCGCTATAAGCCTAAATTATAATGAGAACTTAGAGTTCAAGCTTATGCGCTGCTATGTATATGTTTATAGACAATGCGACCGAGGTCGAGGCCCTCAAGAATGCCCTTGCCGAAGCCAAGGAGGAGGCGAGGACAAGCAAAGCGGCTGCAGATGTGGAGGCTGAAAAGGTCGCCTGCCACCAGTATGAGGCGAAGGTGACCGAAGTGGAGCAAGCGCTCCAGGAAGCCGCCAACAAGTGTGAGTCCTTGGAGGAGAGTAACAAGGCCCAAGCGGCCTAACTGACCAAGGCTCTTCAAGAGGCGAAGGAGGTGCGGTCCGAGTCCCGGGCGGCTCGCGAGGAGATCAAGCAAGCCGAACAGATAGCGGCTGGTAAGCCTCTTCTTTTACATAGTATATTGATGTCTACTACACAACCTTCTTCTTGTAGACGTTGTTAGGCCTCCAAGTGCAGAGGTTTGTAGGACAGTAGCAAATTTCCCTCAAGTGGATGACCTAAGGTTTATCAATCCGTAGGAGGTGTAGGATGAAGATGGTCTCTCTCAAGCAACCCTACAACCAAATAACAAAGAGTCTCTTGTGTCCCCAACACACCCAATACAATGGTAAATTGTATAGGTGCACTAGTTCGGCGAAGAGATGGTGATACAAGTGGTATATGGATGGTAGATAAAGGTATTTGTAATCTGAAATTATAATAACAGCAAGGTAACTAATGATAAAAGTGAGCGTAAACGGTATTGCAATGCGTTTAAACAAGGCCTGGGGTTCATACTTTCACTAGTGCAAGTCCTCTCAACAATAATAACATAATTGGATCACATAACTATCCCTCAACATGCAACAAAGAGTCACTCCAAAGTCACTAATAGCGGAGAACAAATGAAGAGATTATGGTAGGGTACGAAACCACCTCAAAGTTATTCTTTCCAATCAATCCGTTGGGCTATTCCTATAGGTGTCACAAACAGCCCTAGAGTTCGTACAAGAATAACACCTTAAGACACAAATCAACCAAAACCCTAATGTCACCTAGATACTCCAATGTCACCTCAAGTATCCATGGGTATGATTATACGATATGCATCACACAATCTCAGATTCATCTATTTAACCAACACATAGAACCTCAAAGAGTGCCCCAAAGTTTCTACCGGAGAATCATGAAGAAAACGTGTGCCAACCCCTATGCATAGGTTCATGGGCGGAACCCGCAAGTTGGTCACCAAAACATACATCAAGTGAATCACGTGATATCCCATTGTCACCACAGATACGCACGGCAAGACATACATCAAATGTTCTCAAATCTTTAAAGACTCAATCCAATAAGATAAATTCAAAGGGGAAACTCAATCCATTACAAGAGAGTAGAGGGGGAGGAGAAACATAAGATCCAACTATAATAGCAAAGCTCGCGATACATCAAGATCGTGCCAAATCAAGAACACGAGAGAGAGAGAGAGATCAAACATATAGCTACTCGTACATACCCTCAGCCCCGAGGAAGAACTACTCCCTCCTCATCATGGAGAGCACCGGGATGATGAAGATGGCCACCGGAGAGGGATTCCCCCTCCGGCTGGGTGCCGGAACGGGTCTAGATTGACTTTCGGTGGCTACGGAGGCTTCTGGCGGCGGAACTCCCGATCTATTGTGCTCCCGTATGTTTTTAGGGTATATGGAGATATATAGGCGGTAGAAGTACGTCAGGGGGGCCACGAGGGGCCCACGAGGGTGGAGGGCGCGCCCAGGGGGTGGGCGCGCCCCCTACCTCGTGGCCTCCTCGTAGATCCCCTGACGTGCACTCCAAGCCTTCTGGGCTTCTTTCCTTCCAAAAATGAGTTCCGTGAAGTTTGAGGTCAATTGGACTCCGTTTGATTTTCCTTTTCTGCGAAACACTGAAACAAGGGAAAAAACAGGAACTGGCACTGGGCTCTGGGTCAATAGGTTAGTCCCAAAAGTAATATAAAAGTGTATAATAAAGCCCAAAAACATTCAAAACAGTAGATAATATAGCATGGAGCAATCAAAAATTATAGATACGTTGGAGACGTATCAGCATCCCCAAGCTTAATTCCTACTCGTCCTCGAGTAGGTAAATGATAAAAACAGAATTTTTGATGCGGAGTGCTACTTGGCATAATTTCAATGTAATTATTCTTAATTTTGGTATGAATATTCAGATCCGAAAGATTCAAGACAAAAGTTCATATTGACATAAAAATAATAATACTTCAGGCATACTAACAAAGCAATTATGTCTTCTCAAAATAACATGGCCAAAGAAAGTTCATCCCTACAAAATCATATAGTTTAGTCATGCTTCATTTTCATCACATAAGAATGCTCTCATCATGCACAACCCCGATGACAAGCCAAGCTATTGTTTCATACTTTAGTAATCTCAAACCTATAAACTTTCACGCAATACATGAGCGCGAGCCATGGATATAGCACTATGGGTGGAATAGAATATAATGAAGGGGGTTATGTGGAGAAGACAAAAAGGAGAAAGTGTCACATCAACGAGGCTAATCAATGGGCTATGGAGATGCCCATCGATTGATGTTAATGCAAGGAGTAGGGATTGCCATGCAACGGATGCACTAGAGCTATAAATGTATGAATGCTCAACAAAAGAAACCAAGTGGGTGTGCATCCAACTTGCTTGCTCACGAAGACTTAGGGCACTTGAGGAGGCCCATTGTTGGAATATACAAGCCAAGTTCTATAATGAAAAATTCCCACTAGTATATGGAAGCGACAAAACAAGAGACTCTCTATCATGGAGATTATGGTGCTACTTTGAAGCACAAGTGTGGCAAAGGATAGTAGCATTGTCCTTTCTCTCTTTTTCTCTCATTTTTTTTTCTTTTTTTTGTTGGGCCTTCTCTCTCTTTTTTATGGCCTTTCCCTTTTTTATTTTTTTCGTACGGAGTCTCATCCCGACTTGTGGGGGAATCATAGTCTCCATCATCCTTTCCTCACATGGGACAATGCTCTAATAATGATGATCATCACACTTCAATTTAATTACAACTCAATGATTACAACTCGATACTAGAACAAAGTATGACTATATGAATGCCTCCGGCGGTGTACCGGGATTGCGATGAATCAAGAGCGACATGTATGAAAATTTATGAACGGTGGCTTTGCTACAAATACGGTGTCAACTACATGATCACGCAAAGCAATATGACAATGATGAACGTGTCATGATAAACGGAATGGTGGAAATTTGCATGGCAATCTATATCGGAATGGCTATGGAAATGCCATAATAGGTAGGTATGGTGGCTGTTTTGAGGAAGATATAAGGAGGTTTATGTGTGAAAGAGCGTATCATATCACGGGGTTTGGATGCACCGGCGAAGTTTGCGCCAACTCTCAATGTGAGAAAGGGCAATGCACGGTACCGAAGAGACTAGCAAGGATGGAAGGGTGAGAGTGCATATAATCCATGGACTCAACATTAGTCATAAAGAACTCACATACTTATTGCAAAAATCTACAAGTCATCAAAAACCTCGGCACTACGCGCATGCTCCTAGGGGGGATAGATTGGTAGGAAAAGACCATCGCTCGTCCCCGACCGCCACTCATAAGGAGGACAATCAAATAACACCTCATGTTTCAAATTTGTTACATAACGCTTACCATACATGCATGCTACGGGACTTGCAAACTTCAACACAAACATTTCTCAAATTCACAACTACTCAACTAGCACGACTTTGATATTATTACTTCCATATCTCAAAACAATCATCAAGCATCAAACTTCTCTTAGTATTCAACACACTCATAAGAAAGTTTTACTAATATTGTATACCTAGCATATTAGGATTTTAAGAAAATTACCATGCTATTTGAGACTCTCAAAATAATCTAAGTGAAGCATGAGATTTCATCTATAAAATAAAACCACCACCGTGCTCTAAAAAGATATAAGTGAAGCACTAGAGCAAATGACAAACTACTCCGAAAGATATAAGTGAAGATCAATGAGTAGTCGAATAATTATGCAACTATGTGAAGACTCTCTAACATTTAATAATTTCAGATCTTGGTATTTTATTCAAACAGCAAGAAAAACAAAATAAAATGAAATGACGCTCCAAGCAAAACACATATCATGTGGCGAATAAAAATATAGCTCCAAGTAAAGTTACCGATGAACGAAGACGAAAGAGGGGATGCCTTCCAGGGCATACCCAAGCTTCGGCTCTTGGCTATCCTTGAATATTACCTTGGGGTGCCTTGGGCATCCCCAATCTTAGGCTCTTGCCACTCCTTATTCCATAGTCCATCGAATCCTTACCCAAAACTTGAAAACTTCACAACACAAAACTTAACAGAAAACTCGTAAGCTCCGTTAGTATAAGAAAATAAATCACCACTTCAAGGTACTGTAATGAACTCATTATTTATTTATATTGGTGTTAAACCTACTGTATTCCAACTTCTATATGGTTTATAAACTCTTTTACTAGCCATAGATTCATCAAAATAAGTAAACAACACATGAAAAACAGAATCTGTCAAAAACAGAACAGTATGTAGTTATCTGGATCAAACGTATACTTCTGGAACTCATAAAATTCTCAAATAAATTGCAGGAACTGATTAATTTATCTATTAATCATCTGCAAAAATAATGAACTAAATAGCACTTTTCAAATAAAGATGGCAGCAATTCTTGTGAGCACTAAAGTTTCTGTTTTTTACAGCATGATCATAAAGACTTCACCCAAGTCTTCCCAAAGGTTCTACTTGGCACAAACACTAATTAAAACATAAAACCACATATAAACAAAGGCTAGATGAATTATTTATTACTAAAAAGGAGCAAAAATCAAGGAACAAAAATAAAATTGGGTTGCCTCCCAACAAGCGCTATTGTTTAATGCCCCTAGCTAGGCATGATGATTTCAATGATGCTCATATAGAAGATAAGAATTGTAACATAAAGAGAGCATCATGAAGAATATGACTAGCACATTTAAGTCTAACACACTTCCTATGCATAGGGATTTTGTGAGCAAACAACTTATGGGAACAATAATCAACTAGCATAGGAAGGCAAAACAAGCATAACTTCAAAACTTTAAGCACATAGAGAGTAAACTTGATATTATTGAAATTCCTACAAGCATATATTCCTCCCTCATAATAATTTTCAGTAGCATCATGAATGAATTCAACAATATAACTATCATACAAAGCATTCTTTTCATGATCTACAAGCATAGAATTTTTATTACTCTCCACATAAGCAAATTTCTTCTCATGAATAGTAGTGGGAGCAAACTCAGCAAAATAACTATCATGTGAGGCATAATCCAATTGAAAGTTAAAATCATGATGAAAATTTTCATGGATATCATTATTCTTTATAGCATAAAAGTCATCACAATAATCATCATAGATAGCGGGCATGCTCTCATCATAATAAATTTGCACATCAAAACTTGGGGGACTAAAAGTATCATCTTTATCAAACGTAGCATCCCCAAGCTTGTGGCTTTGCATATCATTAGCATCATGGATATTCAAAGAATTCATACTAACAACATTGCAATCATGCTCATCATTCAAATATTTAGTGCCAAATATTATAATGCATTCTTCTTCCAGCACTTGAGCACAATTATCGGAATCCTTATTTTCATGATAGATATTAAAAAGATGAAGCATATGAGGTACCCTTAATTCCATTTTTGGTAGTTTTCTTTTATAGACTAAACTAGTGATAAAACAAGAAACTAAAATACTCGATTGCAAGATCAAAAGATATACCTTCAAGCACTCACCTCCCCGGCAACGGCGCCAGAAAAGAGCTTGATGTCTACTGCACAACCTTCTTCTTGTAGACATTGTTGGGCCTCCAAGTGCAGAGGTTTGTAGGGCAGTAGCAAATTTCCCTCAAGTGGATGACCTAAGGTTTATCAATCCGTAGGAGGCATAGGATGAAGATGGTCTCTCTCAAGCAACCCTGCAACCAAATAACAAAGAGTCTCTTGTGTCCCCAACACACCCAATACAATGGTAAATTGTATAGGTGCACTAGTTCGGCGAAGAGATGGTGATACAAGTGGTATATGGATGGTAGATAAAGGTATTTGTAATCTGAAATTATAATAACAGCAAGGTAACTAATGATAAAAGTGCGGTATTGCAATGCATTGAAACAAGTCCTAGGGTTCATACTTTCACTAGTGCAAGTCCTCTCAAAAATAATAACATAATTGGATCACATAACTATCCCTCAATATGCAACAAAGAGTCACTCCAAAGTCACTAATAGCGGAGAACAAACGAAGAGATTATGGTATGATACGAAACCACCTCAAAGTTATTCTTTCCAATCAATCCGTTGGGCTATTCCTATAGGTGTCACAAACAGCCCTAGAGTTCGTACTAGAATAACACCTTAAGACACAAATCAACCAAAACCCTAATGTCACCTAGATACTCCAATGTCACCTAGATACTCCAATGTCACCTCAAGTATCCGTGAGTATGATTATACGATATGCATCACACAATCTCAGATTCATCTATTCAACCAACACATAGAACCTCAAAGAGTGCCCCAAAGTTTCTACCGGAGAATCACGACGAAAACGTGTGCCAACCCCTATGCATAGGTTCATGGGCTGAACCCGCAAGTTGGTCACCAAAACATACATAAAGTGAATCACATGATATCCCATTGTCACCACAGATACGCACGGCAAGACATACATCAAGTGTTCTCAAATCTTTAAAGACTCAATCCAATAAGATAACTTCAAAGGGGAAACTCAATCCCTTACAAGAGAGTAGAGGGGGAGGAGAAACATAAGATCCAACTATAATAGCAAAGCTCGCGATACATCAAGATCGTGCCAAATCAAGAACACGAGAGAGAGAGAGATCAAACACATAGCTACTGGTACATACCCTCAGCCCCGAGGAAGAACTACTCCCTCGTCGTCATGGAGAGCACCGGGATGATGAAGATGGCCACGAGAGAGGGATTCCCCCTCCGGCAGGGTGCCGGAACGGGTCTAGATTGGTTTTCGGTGGCTATGGAGGCTTCTGGTGGCGGAACTCCCGATCTATTGTGCTCCCGAATGTTTTAGGGTATATGGAGATATATAGGCGGAAGAAGTACGTCAGGGGGGCCACAAGGGGCCCACGAGGGTGGAGGGCGCGCCCAGGGGGGTGGGCGCGCCCCCTGCCTCATGGCCTCCTCGTAGATCCCCTGACGTGCACTCCAAGTCTTCTGGGCTTCTTTCCTTCCAAAAATGAGTTCCGTGAAGTTTCAGGTCAATTGGACTCCATTTGATTTTCCTTTTCTGCGAAACACTGAAACAAGGGAAAAAACAGGAACTAGCACTGGGCTCTGGGTCAATAGTTTAGTCCCAAAAGTAATATAAAAGTGTATAATAAAGCCCATATACATTCAAAATAGTAGATAATATAGCATGGAGCAATCAAAAATTATAGATACATTGGAGATGTATCATATATTCGGTGGTGGAAGATATGCTTTGCAAAATCGACTATGGAGTACTCCAGACGCCTTTGCGGATCTCCTGAGGAGTGCAGCCGACGCCGCCCAGTATTTCAGGGCCCAAGAAGGGAACATGACGAAGAATCTCTTCTGGTCTCAGTACTTGGCGTCGGAGCGGCCAGCCCTGCTAAACAACCAGATGATGCAGCTCGCGGAGCTGCATAGGATGTCCGGTTTGGCCATGAAGGACATCATAGTCCGGCTATGGCCGGTCGGACCTACTCCAAGCAGCTACTTCGGCCTGGTCAAGCGGCTTTGGTGACACCTTGCCCCGAGTGGAGGCAGTGAAACGCTGGACGTGCATTGAAGGTGCGCGGATGGCCTTTGCCCGTGTCAAGATGCACTAGGCGAAGATGAAGGCGGCTGTCGTGGTGGTTGAAGGTCCACCTGGAGGCAAGGACCACCGCAAGCCGGAGTGCTACTTTGAAGATGTCCTCGAGTGCCCGTTTGATAGGGGGTCAATGCTCGAAGGATGTTATGTTCGAGTAAATGTATCAGGGCTAACCAGACAATGTATTATAAACCAATGCTGTGTAATATATTTATGCTTGTTTATCTTAAAGTGTTGTTCCTCCTGTGTGACCGTTTTTATCCCTGAGAGTTTTCCAGTCATCGGCTTCAGCCCCCACATAGATACTACGGGGGTGTTCGGGTAGCACATAACCACACTTGACCCAACGTCTCGGTCCGTGAAGGAGGTGTTAGTGCGGCGAACCAGGCAATCGGACTATGGAGCTTTATTACTCTCACTTTGCCATAGGAGTTTGACAATGGGACTGTGAGATACCCCCTAGTGCTTGTGCGGCAATCTGAACTTGGGTGCCTTAAGCACGTGACTGGAAAGAGCCAGTCCTTCATGTAATACGTAAGAAATCGCTAGAGATTTAGTAGGCCGCCGAATTGTTGACTAGCTCTTGCCGCATCATGACAGTCAATTTTCGGCTTTCTCTACTGAGGTGTTTAACCGGACGAACCAAAAACACAATCACAGTAGTTCTCCCTTTACTACCTTAGCCGAACAAGCGGAACATAAGGTGGTAATCATAGGAGCCGGCAACCCAACTATTGAACAAAGACATGATTCAGAGCCGATGCATATAGTGCCATATTCGGGACGCCGAAACATACTATAAAAGTGTTCGGACTTGTTTGAGAATATATGTGGCCGGATAAAGCCCCTGGCGATTTGAATCATGCCGAGGTATATACAACAATATGTCGTAAAGAGGGAATACAGATTAGCAAATAAGCCAATACCGGGCAGGGTTGGGCAAAACTATCTCCATTATAGTCTGATTGATACGTCAAAACATATTTTTACAGAGGATGCAATAAGCATCTTGGCTATTTTACATGCCGGGCACAAGGGAAAGCAGTATACAGGTCCTGAAAAGGGGAAGATGATCTTGCTGAGCCTTTTAATACTCCGACGCACGTCTGCGCTGCTTGTCACCTTGGTGTGTGATCCTTTGAGAGGATAAATGATTGAGAATACATAATGGTCCTGGAAGAAGGGCCCTTGGTACCGTCGAAAAGTGACGTGGGTTGCAAAAAACCTGAAAAATAAAAATAATAAGAAGAAAAGTAAGAATATGAGGGTCCGGATAGGGTCGAACCGTGTTGCGGACCATATTTTTAGTAGGCCTCCGCCCTAGCCCATGGTATCTTTAGTGCGTAGTTATGTACGTGCGGTACATATGTCGCTATCAGGTTGGGGTTTTGATGGAGGCTGAATTGCTAGTCTAGGTCTAGATGATCCGAACATCCATTCTATAGGGTAGACCGGACTCATTTGACAGTGTCCGGGGGCTTGACCGCCGCTGTAGTATTCGGCTTAATGATGCCACCCTGTACTTCAGCTGCAAGGGCCGTGATGTGCTCCCCCGTACGGAGGGAGCGCTCCATGTTTCCATTGACTGTTATAACACCACGCGGTCCTGGCATCTTGAGCTTTAGATAAGCATAGTGCGGGATTGCGTTGAAACGGGCGAAAGCGGTTCGTCCGAGCAGTACATGATAGCCACTGCGGAAGGGGACAATCACTACTACAGGATGCTGCTAACGCGACACTATGATCAGAGACCCTTCGACGAGACTGTGTGCGATGCCATAATCGCAAACGGTGGTGTAAAAAACCCGTCAAAAAGGTGCAAAACGTTTGCGATGGTGGAGCCATCAAACACGGTTCAGATTTTAGCTGCGTATGCGATGCATCGCATACGGTTCAGTTTAATTAACTGTTTGCGATGAGGAGGAACAAAAGAAACGGGCAACCAGATGGAGGTGTGTGCAATATACAGCATACGGTTCACTCGGATGAACCGTTTGTGATTAGGACACACAAAAGAAATGGTCAGCCAGATGAAGGTGTGTGCGATATACGGCATGCAGTTCACACGGATGAATTGTTTGCATTGAGACATGAGAACAGAAATGGTTCAACTTAACAAGATGTGTGTGATACGCGGCAAACAGGTCTGTAATCAAAAATGTGTGTGAAGACTGATAATAACAGAGACGGTTGCTGCTAATAAGACGTGTGTGTTGTGCGATGGGATTGCATACAGAACACCAACATATATATACACACTTATAAGGACATGCTTGCATAACCAAATTAAACATCCACTTACATAGGTGGCTACTACAACCATGGCATTTGCACACACCAAAGTAAACTATTACATGCATAATTACATAGGTGGCTACTACACACATGACATTTCCACACACCAATAAAGTAAACTATATATTACATGCATGATTAACTAGCATAAATGATCATCTGATCATCCTCTACTTCTTGTGACGCTTGCTCTGCTTGTGGCTCGATCCGGGCTCGTCAATTTGGGTAACGAGGCACTTCCTCATGTCAACAATCCGCATGTACATCTCGCAACATGTGTGCACACTCTTGGCCGCGAACCTGAGGTGACGTTCATCCAGTTGCCGCATCCAGGCCCTGTGCCAGGATAGGGGACTTATTCTCTAGGCATCCTGCTTCATCTTTTCGTAGTAGGGGTCGATGATGGCCGAGGCGAGTTCGACCAGGGAGTCCTTCTTCATGCTGCCCCAGACCCTGTACTGGTCATGAATTTCGACAAGGTTCTTGCAGGCCAAGCCCGTAACACTGAGCGCATTTACATTGTCGGTGGTTTCCACCGTGGCAAACTTGTAGTCGGTGCTGTTGACAAACCTATTGAAACGGTCGCAAGGCTCTGTGGCCATGCAGTAGTGGTAGATGAGGACATGATGGCACATGCACAACTAGGCGACGACAACGTTCTGATCTATGCCGGGACGAACGGTGGTGTACTGGAGGTCGATGCCGACCACCTTGTACTTGTCTCGAGCAAGCAACTGCTCAACGTTGTTGATGTAGTCGTCCACCACGGCCGGGTCGATGGTGTACACCACCGAGAGATCCATCTCCCTCGCGTGGGTCTCCACTCTATGCTCGCCGAACTCCATTGGAGGACCGCCCGACATCCCCTCTCTATGTGTCGTCGTGAGTGTGCTTGTTGTGTTGTGGGGCGCGATCGAAAGGTTGAAGAGACTAAGGTTATAATGGCCGCGGGAATTAAAGGGGAAGCCGGACGGCCAGGAATATCGGCAGGCCCTGATGGCAGTTCTAATTTGTAGCACGTAACTCCATCGTGCCGCACGTAACTTCATGGTGTGGAAACACGCGCGGCGCAACCGCATGCATATGGGCCCCCCGACGTGATCGTGCGCACGCCCAACCGCTTGCAGAGCGCGCACAGAGGGATGCGAGCAGAGTGCTCTACGATCGCCTCAACGGAGAGCAACTATATATATATGCATATAGCAGTTGAACGCGCAAGGAAAAGGTGTCCACAAGCCGAGCGCGCCAACGAACGCGAAGAGAGTGCGCCGTGACGCCTAACGGCGAGCACAGTGCACTGCGGCGCCTAACGGCGAGCAGAGCTTGCCGAGGGACACGAGTAGAGGCCGGCACAGTGATACGTGGCAAATAAAACAAACTGTGCGAGCGATGTCGGAGACATCAAGCACGAATCAGATTAGAGTTGTGTGTGCGATACGTGGCATACAGTTGATCCATCCGAGCTGTTTGTGATGGAATAAGCCGTGTGTGTTGCGGGGAAACGCTTGCTGGTATATAACCTTAAATTTAACCAAAAAAGTGTTAATGCATGTTACAAAAATTGTATAGCTGGAAACTATGTTCAAATACGACTCCAACGATATAATCTTTGGCAACATGCATTCGTATTTTATTAGTTAAATCCAACTTATAAACTAGGATGGGGTATAGTAGGTAATTAATTTGCAAACGTTTTTTGTATTAACCGTATGTGTATGTGTCCTTTCGTCCTCCTCTCGTGCGTCTTGTCACCCCACTGCCGCAGACGGCTTATAGTGCAAGCTTGTGCAGCGCACGGGGGCATTCTTTTGGCCAAACAGTGGCTCCAATGAATCATCGGTGAGCCCATTCCCGCGCAACCTCGCAGGTTCCCACGCAAGCTTCCCGCTTGACTTGGTGAAATCCCCCAAAAGCCCAATGCTTACCGGCCTGCTATAAAAACCCTCACGGCCGGCGAGCCCTGCGTCGCATTTCCCCCTCCCCCCTATAGCTTACCTCGTGTGCTTCTCCCAGAATCGCCAATGGCACCGGTCTGTCGTCGTCGGTCAGCCACTCCGCCGTCATCAAAGGACAGCTCCAGCTGGGAGGCTACACCGTGGCGGCGGCGCAGTCCCCGGTGTAGCGTAGTGCATGTGGCGTCCCTGTTGGGTGTGCGTGGAACACCCACCAAAGGCAGGGCCGTTCCTGAGATTTCGGGGGCCCGGGGCGAACTAAAAATTTGGGGCCCTGCCTTCCGTTAGTCAAGCACTCAAGCACCTGTCCGCACGGCACCTCCTAGACATTAATAAAGTGAAGCGTGGCGTCACGTGAATGGTTAACAGAATGCACACAATTTAAATTATACAAAACATTTGAGATGTTACAGTCACAACTATTTGTTTCAAAATGCCTTTGTTGGATGTTATTCGAGTGCGCCTTCTCTCAAAATGGACACAAAAATACCACAACATGTCGGATGCCATTCCATTATAGCATGCCAACTTTCATGAATTTCAGACAAGTTTTGGATTTACTAGAATTTAAAAACAAAGTATCTCAATGTTTTGCCGGCAATCAACAATGCCCTGGTGTTTGAAATTCATTCCCATTTCTTGCATGGGACCTAAGCATGCCCCGAAGGACACATATTTGATTTTTCAACCAATTTATATGCACTGAAGCTTGTGCATGTAGTTCAAAGTTGAATTATGCACATGAAATGCCTAGAAAACCCAGTTAATGTATACAAATGTCCAAATGAACCCCGAAAAAACCAAAAGTAAACACAACACTCCTGTTGTTCTATGTTGATAATAGAATTTTTTTGAAAGCAATAAGAGGCAACGGATATCGTTTCGTCCCCAAAGGTGGCACGTTCCCTACCAAAACCATCATGCTTGTTGTGAGAAGCTAAGGTTTGTGAGAAACTTATACCCAAACCTGCCCCAAATGGGACAAATTTTTTACCACGGCATGTTTATGCTGCTCCATGATAGCATGCCAAGTTTCATGAATTTCAGACGACTTTTGGATTTACTAGAATTTAAAAGCCAGGTATCCCAATGTTTGCGACCGAGTGACGGTGGCAGGGTGTTTGAAATTCATTCCCATTTCATGCATGGGACCTAAGCATGCAACCAAGGACACATATTTAATTTTCAACCAGTTTATATGCACTGGGGAATGTGCATGTAGTTCAAATTTGTATTATGCACATAAAAAGACTAGAAAACCCAGTTAATGTATAAAAATGTCCAAATGAACCCCAAAAAACTCCAAAATTTAACACAACACTCATCTTGTTCTATGTTGACACTCGAATTTTTTTGAAAGCAATAAAAGGCAACGGATATCGTTTCATCCCCAAAGGTGGCACCTTCCCTACCGAAACCATCATGCTTGTTGTGAGAAGCTCTGGTTTGTGAGAAGCTTATACCCAAACCTGTCCCAAATGGGACAAAATTTTTACCACGTCGTGTTGATGTTGCTCCATGATAGCATGCCAAGTTTCATGAATTTCAGACGACTTTTGGATTTACTAGAATTTAAAAGCCATGTATCTCAATAATTGTGGCCGAGTGACGATGGCAGGGTGTTTGAAATTCATTCCCATTTCTTGCATGGGACCTAAGCATGCAACCAAGGACACATATTTGATTTTTCAACCAGTTTATATGCACTCGAGAATGTGCATGTAGTTCAAATTTGAATTATGCACATAAAATGCCTGGAAAACCCAGTTAATGTATAAAAATGTCCGAACGAACCATGAAAAATTCCAAAATTGAACACAACACTCCTGTTGTTCTATGTTGACACTCGAATTTTTTTGGAAGTAATAAGAGGCAACTGATATCGTTTCATCCCCAAAGGTGGCACGTTCCCTACCGAAACCATCATGCTTGTTGTGAGAGGCTCTGGTTTGTGAGAAGCTTATACCCAAACCTGCCCCAAATGGCACAAAAATTTTACCACGACATGTTGATGCCGCTCCATGATAGCATGCCAAGTTTCATGAATTTCAAATGAGTTTTGGATTTACTAGAATTTAAAAACCAGGAATCTTAATGTTTGCGACCAAGTGACGGTGGCAGGTGATGACCCACAAGTACATGGGATCTATCGTAGTCCTTTCGATAAGTGAGAGTGTCGAACCCAATGAGGAGCAAAAGGAAATGATAAGCAATTTTCAGTAAGGTATTCTCTGCAAGCACTGAAATTATCGGTAACAGATAGTTTTGTGATAAGGTAATTTGTAACGGGTAACAAGTAATAAAAGTAAATAAGGTGCAACAATATGGCCCAATCCTTTTTGTAGCAAAGGACAAGCCTGGACAAACTCTTATATAAAGGAAAGCGCTCCCGAGGACACATGGGACTTATCATCAAGCTAGTTTTCATCACGCTCATATGATTCGCGTTCGGTACTTTGATAATTTTATATGTTGGTGGACCGATGCTTGGGTACTGCCCTTCCTTGGACAATCATCCCACTTATGATTAACCCCTCTTGCAAGCATCCGCAACTACAAAAGAAGTATTAAGGTAAACCTAACCATAGCATGAAACATATGGATCCAAATCAGCCCCTTACGAAGCAAGTCATAAACTAGGGTTTAAGCTTCTGTCACTCTAGCAACCCATCATCTACATATTACTTCCCAATGCCTTCCTCTAGGACCAAACAATGGTGAAGTGTCATGTAGTCGACGTTCACATGACACCACTAGAGGAGAGACAACATACATCTCATCAAAATATCAAATGAATACAAATTCACATGACTACTTATAGCAAGACTTCTCCCATGTCCTCAGGAACAAACGTAACTACTCACAGATCATATTCATGTTCATAATCATAGGGGTATTAATATGCATAAAGGATCTGAACATACAATCTTCCATCGAGTAAACCAACTAGCATCAACTACAAGGAGTAATCAACACTACTAGCAACCCACAGGTACCAATCTGAGGTTTTGAGACAAATATTGGATACAAGAGATGAACTAGGGTTTGAGAGGAGATGGTGTTGGTGAAGATGTTGATGGAGATTCACCCCCTCCCGATGAGAGGATCGATGGTGATGACGATGGTGATGATTTCCCCCCTCCCAGAGGGATGTTTCCCGAGCAAAACAGCTCCATCGGAGCCCTAGATTGGTTCCGCCAAGGTTCCGCCTCATGGCGGCGGAGTTTCGTCCCGTGAGCTTTCTTATGATTTTTTGGACGAAAGACCTCATATAGCAGAAGATGGCCACCAGAGGGCTGCCAGGGGGCCCACGAGGCAGGGGGCGCGCCCAGGGGGGTAGGGCGCGCCCCCACCCTCATGGATGGTGGGTGACCCCCCTCTAGTACTTCCTTCGCCCAATATTTTCTAGATATTCAGAAACGTGCTCCCGTGAAGTTTCAGGACTTTTGGAGTTGTGCAGAATAGGTCTATAATATTTGCTCCTTTTCTAGCCTAGAATTCAAGCTGCCGGCATTCTCCCTCTTCATGTAAACCTTATAAAATAAGAGAAAATAGACATAAGTATTGTGACATAATGTGTAATAACAACCCATAATGCAATAAATATCGATATAAAAGCATGATGCAAAACAGACGTATCAACTCCCCAAGCTTAGACCTCGCTTGTCCTCAAGCGAAAGCCGATATCGAAAAATATGTCCACATGTTTAGAGATAGAGGTGTCGATAAAATAAAATAAGGACATGAGGGCATCATGACCATTCTTATAACAGCAACATATATATATAGAGTAGCACTATTCTAATCCTGATAAGAGCTAACCGACCATCCTGATTGAATGTTTGAGTACTCGGAGTCTCTCGTAAGTATGGAAAGAAAGTCTGTTCTTTCCACAACTCCTAAATTTCCCATCAGCCTATCCAATCTAATTCCAGATAGAGTCAGTAGACCTTACTATTTGGATCACGGCGCGCCCTATATAGGGCCCGAAGAGGCGTTCCCGAACTCCTGAGAAAACCCACCCGACCGGTCAAAGAAAAAAACCCACCACACCCACTTCCCACGACTCCCTCCACTACCCTCTCCCGATCCCATCTGCACACTCCTCACGGCATCGCACCGCCGCTGATGAACTTCTCCCGATCCACCACCGCCGCCCAACATCCCGCCGGCGCGCCTAACTCCGGCCACCTACCGCCGCCGCTGACGAGCGGATCCAGCGCCGCGCCAGGTTCGGCCGCCCCTTCTTCCCCAACGCGCTCCCGCCACCAGAGCGCCCCCCCGGCCCATGGGTCCCGCCGCCGGTCTCCTCCTACAACCCCGCCGCCACCGTCCCCCCGATCCAGCTGCAACTCCGCCACACGCCTCGGATCCGGCTGCGGCGCCGCCCCCCACCGCAGGATCCAGCCGCCGTCCCAACCGCGAGATCCGTCCACCGCCCCCATCCGGCCGCCACGATGTCACCGTCCATCGCCCGGTGGTGCAGTGCGGCGCGCTCTTCCCTCCCGTCCGGCGCGAACTTCCCTCTATGCCACCTCGACCTTCCTTCCCCTTCGGTGCAGCCTTCCCTCTGCTCCGGCGCGCCCTCCTACTCCTCCTCCACGTGCGGCATGAACCTGGCCTTTGATCGCGAGCCCATCGGCCCGCCCATATAATTCGCCCTCATGGGCGACGGCCAACCCATCGGACGCTACGACGACATGTGGCCGACTGGTGCGTCAAGGTAACTATAACTAAACTAAACACACACATCGTCTTTGAGTTTGGTCCGGCTGTACCGAACTTTTACTGAATAATTTGTGTATGTGTGCAGGTGATCTGCGACCACCTTGGGCTAGGAGTCAAGACGGGGCTGCCCTACATCTGGCACAGCAAGGCCAGCAACCCGTTCGTGAACCTGAAGGAGTACAAGGGCATCTTCTGGCAGGAGGACATCATCCCCTTCTTCTAGGTCACGAAGCTGACAAGGAATGCGACACCGTGCAGAAGTGCTACATCTCGCTCTCACAGCAGGTCAAGGAGAAGCTCGGCAAGATCGACCCCTACTTCATCAAGCTCGCCGATGCCATGGTCATCTAGATCGAGACCCGAGACATGCTCAACTCCAAGGACTCCCAGGAGGCCGACGCCAACGACAAGCTCAAGGGGAAGTAGATCGAGATCGAGGGAGAGAACCTTTTTTTGCATTAGCATACTGAGCAGGTGGTGAGGCGGCGTATACCGGTTTCTTCAGTTCGTAGGTTCAATGCGTGCATCAGGTATTCAGGTTCAGGCTGTTGTGTACTACAAAACATTAGCTGCCTGTATGTGAGAAAACCATGTTGTTTCTAATTTTGTTTATGTGAGAAAACAAAAATGTATTTTAGAAGTTCATTTATTATTTCCCCAAAAGTTCATATATTACTACCTGTATGTATTTTGACATTTCACAACAACTGACAAGAATTGCGGCTGGATAGAGCGGCAAAATGATGGTACGCCACTCAAGCAGTGCATCACCGGTAGCCGCGTCGTCTCCTCGGCAGCAAAAAGCAGCTTAACTGAAGTTCAATTTGTACGCTACTAGTAGGTCAACTACAGCAGTAGCAGAGTTCTTAGCGTCTTCTTCCTAATTTCCCCATGTGAAATTCTATAAAAAGGAAGGAACAGTCTCCTTCTGGCTCAGCCATCGGTGATCCCGTTTGTGCTTCTCCTAAAGACCAAGTCGAACTTCACCAAAAACTAGAAAAAAGATGAGCACGTTCGTGCTTCTGCTGCAGACCAAGTCGAACTTCACCAAAAACTAGAAAAAAGATGAGCACGTTCGTGCTTCTCCTGCAGACCAAGTTGAACTTCACCAAAAACTAGAAAAAAGATGAGCACGGATGCCTGTCGATGTCCGTTGTGTTATCCTGCTGACCAAGCAATTCAAAAAGGAGAAGGTGGTTTCGTTTGCCTAAAGTACAAACATAAAAACATTCAGTTTTGATTCTCTGTAGTTATTCCTCCTAACTCGAGGGAGCACTAACCATCCAAATATGTGCTCTTATACCTTTTTCTGTTCAAAGTGTGGTGAGGAATGAGAGGTACAGTATGTCTTTTTTTATATGAAAAATGTTCGTATAGCAACAAGCAGGAAACAATTGAAACTATGTCCTTCTTTTGTTTGATTGTTTCTGTATTTGGCTTATGGAAAAATTTACTTGAGTTCCGTCTATAAAATTTTGAAAATTTCAAATTGTAAAAAAGTTAAAACTTCAAATAGTTAAAAAAAAAATCATATTTCCATGTTTCTAAAAAAATAAATGAAGACGTTGTAATAAAAAAAGAGTTTGATGTTCACGCGTGAGGCCCGGCCGTGGCGTCGTCCCGCTCCGCCACCGCGGTCGTGGAAGATGACCATAGTATTGTGTGTAATGCCTGCACATAGTGTACCATCACATAGTGTTGTGTGTAATACGAATTGGTGTTGTACTGTGCATGTATATTCTTGTGTAATTTTTTGCTTTTCGAACATGAAGTTCATGTTTTAGAAAAAACTAAGTTCAGAGGTATCACATAACAAAAACTTTCATACAAAAAAACCCAAAGGTCATTAGAAAAAGCATCTCAAACAATTTTGTAAAAAATATTTCTCTGTTAAAATAAACCTAGAAGTTCAAATTTAAAAATGGAGTGGTTTGATGTCTATCAGAAAGTAGGATTTTTTCCATTACTAAAATAAATAAAACTAGGAAGTCCATATTAAAAAGATGGAGAAGTTCAATGATTATAGGAAACTCAGATTTTCCTCGTTAGTAAAGAATGGAAACAAGAAGTTCAAAAATAAAATAACAAGAATTTCAACTTTAAAAAATAGAGCGCTTCAAAATTTCATAAAAAAGATTAAGAAAAAAAAACCAGGAAGTCCATATTAAAAAGACGGAGAAGTTCGATGATTATAGAAAAATCTCATATTTCCCTCGTTATTAAAGAATGGAAACAAGAAGTTCAAAAATAAAATAACAAGAAGTTCAAAAATAAGTTAACAAGAAGTCCAACTTTAAAAAAATAGAGCGCTTCAAAATTTCATAAAAAAGGATTAAGAAATAAAACCAGGAAGTCCATATTAAAAAGATGGAGAAGTTCGATGATTATAGAAAACTCAGATTTTCCTCGTTATTAAAGAATGGAAACAAGAAGTTCAAAAATAAAATAACAAGAAGTTCAACTATTAAAAATAGAGCGCTTCAAAATTCATAAAAAAAGATTAAGAAAAATAAGATTAAAAATTCATAAAAAAACTCTAATATTTTCATGTAACCGAGAGAAGTTCAGGTTGATAACTGCTAGAAGTTCATGTAATACACGGCGTGCATTTTGTATTAAAAAAGAAAAAAAAGAAAAGGCAAAAAGATTTGTTGTTATAAGTTCAAGTCCTTCGTCGAAGAAAGTCAAAAAAATTATTGTGAGAGAGATTTGTACAAAAGGAAATAACATTTGTGTAACACTGACGAATGGATGAGAAAATTACAAACGAAAATACGTCACAGAAGTTCAACTGAAAACAGCAGGAAGTTCACCTACTACACTGAATGAATTTCAGATGAAAAACTTTTAAAATCGTCGTGAGTATGAAAAAACGATCAACATGGGAAAGTTAAGTGCTTACAACAGCTTTCCACCGGTATATCACTTGCTCAATTCGTGAGTGGATGGAGAGCTACGAGCAGTGGATGGAGACCTACGAGCAAAAAAATCACGTGAAAAATAGAGTGAAGTTCAGGTACACACGCCGAGAAGTCCAGGTTCTTCACGCGGTGCATTTTCGAAGAATCTGTTTCGCGATAAAGGCAGAACGCATGATCCCGCTGTTTTCGAAATTACTTGAAAACGGCTAGGAATCAGAGAAAACCATCAACATGAAAAAGTTTCGCATTTTCCGTAGCTTTTCAGCGGTATATTATTTGCCCCATTCCGATAAAGTTTGTAGAAATTACGGCAAAAATACGTTTTTAACCATTTTCAAAACTAACATAAAACCGTAGTGAATTAGGAGAAACAATATATACAAATTTTTTTCGCATTTCTTCAAGCTTTCCAACGCCATATCATTTGCTGCATTTGGACGTATGGTTAAAAAATTAGCTCAAAAATACGAACTCGGTGGAACTTGTACCATTTTCTTAATTACTTTTAAACCATTCAAAATTAGAAAAAACTTTTAACATAAAAAAGTAGCGCATTTTCATAAGCTTTCCAACGCCATATTATTTGCCTCAATTGGATTAGCCGTTTAGAAATGGCGTCAAAAATACGAACTCGGGTGTTCGGTTTACGAAATTTTACGATTTTCCGAATTACTCTTTAACCGTAGGGAATTAGAGAAAACTTTCAACATGTGGAAGGAGTGGTTTTGCAGCAGCTTTCCAACGCCATATTATTTTCCTCATTCCGATAAACGGTTTAAAAATGCGATCGAAAATACGATTCACGTTTTTTGTATGAAGAAAAAATGGTTTTCAAAACTACTCTTAAACCGCTTACATTTTGCCAAAATTTTAACTTGGGTCATGATACTGATGTCCATAGCTATCCAACGGTATATCGCAAGCCCCATTTGGACACCTTCTAGCTGAAGTTCAACCTAGTACTCGGGGAAGGTCAGGCGCGTTACTCGGGAAGTTCATGTTGTGATCAGAATATTATTCTGATCCCGTAATCAGAATAGTGTTTATGTATATATATATATATAGTCATATGATTTCTTATGCTAAAGTAACAATTCATTCACAATTTCAAGTATGAATCAGAAACTTCATTGAAAACTAACAAATTATAATCTCAGTCATTGAAGCAATGGTAATTTATCATAACATCAGAAAGAGTCAATATAAGAGCTTTTCAACAAGTTGACATACTCAACTATCATTTAGTCTTTCACAATTGCTAACACTCACGCAATATTTATGGGTATGAAGTTTTAGTCGGACACAGAGAAAGATAGGGGCTTAAAGTTTTGCCTCCCAACCTTTTACCTCAAGGGTAATGTCAACAATAATAGTTCATGAGAACTCACATCCAATTAGCTATATATCAGGATCTTTCCAAGACATTGTGCTTGCCAAGGGATAAAATGTAAAAAGGAAAGGTGAAGATCACCATGACTCTTGTATGAAGTATAAGACAAGAATAAAAGATAGGCCCTTCGCAGAGGGAAGCAGAGGTTGTCATGTGCTTTTATGGTTGGATGCATGAAATCTTAATGCAAAAGAACGTCATTTTATATTGCCACTTGTGATATGGACCTTTATTATGCAGTCCGTCAATTTTATTTCTTCCACAAGATCGTATAAAGATTATTTTCTCCACACTAATAAATCATACATATTTAGAGAGCAATTTTTATTGCTTGCAACGATGAAAACTTACTTGAGGGATCTTACTCAATCCATAGGTAGATATGGTGGACTCTCATGGCAAAACTGGGTTTAAGGATATTTGGAAGCATAAGTAGTATCTCTACTTGGTGCAAAGAATTTGGCTATCATGAGAGGGAAATGCAAGCTCAACATGTTGGATGATCCATGACAATATAATTTATTTCAGATGTAGGAAAACATAACCCATTACGTTGTCTTCCTTGTCCAGCATCTACTTTTTAGCATGTCATATTTTAATGAGTGCTCACAATCATAAAAGATGTCCAAGGTAGTATATTTATATGTGAAAACCTCTCTTTCTTTATTACTTCCTATTAATTTCAACGATGACCAAAACTATGCTTGTCAATTCCCAACAATTTTTATTCATCATACTCTTTATATGTGAAGTCGTTACTCTCCATAAGATCCATATGATCTCTTTATTTCTTTTTATTCTTTCTCTTTTATTTTTATTCCCTCAAGATCATAGCAAGATAATCAAGCCCTTGACTCAACACTAATCTTTATTATATATATAGCTCACAGACTCGATTACATAGAAGGATCATAAAGCAAAAAACTCAAAACTAGATCATACTAAAACTTTATTCTACTAAATCAAGATATTACCAAAAGGATTGAACTAAGAAAAATGGTAAAGATAAAAGTGTGATGGTGATACGATACCGGGGCACTCCCCCAAGCTTGGCAGTTGCCAAGGGAGTGCCCATATCAAATACTCAGTTCTTCTTTGTTGGTGAAGAAGATGTTGGTGATGACGACAATTGTGCCTTCAGCTTTTTCGTATTGTAATTGAGAAGAGCGATCTCCTCCTTTAAATCATCGACCTCCGATTCCAGCTTCAAGATCTTGTCACATAAATCTCCTTTGCTTTTTTTTCCGAAAACGAGAAGGAATAGATCGGTTGTTAGACAATTTAGCCCTCTTGGGGAGACTAGACTTCTTGAACTTCACGTGCATATCCCCAGGTTGAGGTAGAGGGACATCCTCCTCCTCCGAACTTGAATCATTGATCATCCTTAAGTGAGCATCTTCCTCATCATCCGTAGTTCGACCACAAGGCGATAGGTCCCCATAGGTCTTTGGGTCAGCAATGAGATGTGAGACATAGCTCTCTCCATCAGAGTCTTGAGAAGACATCTTGATCTAATCTGCAACATAACAGGTCGAAACAAAAACAGAGGATCTTTGCGTGGTACGGTGGTCAAAACCTTTGGGAGATTATATAATGAATTTTTACCGACCAAAAGAAGTATCGTGCAAGAAATCGGAGTCCGGAGAGCACACGAGGTGCCCACGAGGCATGGGGCGCGCCCTCCACCTCGTGGGCGCCTCGTGTCCTTCCTGGACTACTTATTATTTTCCTATTTTTTAAATATTCCAAAACAGAGAAAAATTGCTATTACAACTATTTTGGAGTCGGTTTACTTACTGTACCACATACCTCTTCCTTTTCGGAGTCTGAAACTTTCTGGAAAGTGTCCCTTATGTATTCCTCCGGGGTTACGGTTTCAATAACATTAGTTTCAACATTTATAGGATTACCTGAGATATATTGTTTGATTCTTTGACCGTTCACCACCCTTGGATTTGTGCTTTCGAAGTTGTCGATTTTTATAGCACCGAAACGATAAACCTCCTCGATAACATAAGGACCTTCCCATTTAGAGAGGAGTTTTCCTACAAAAAATCTTAAACGAGAGTTGTATAACAATACATAATCACCTACATTAAACTCACGTTTTTGTATCCTTTTGTCATGCCATCTTTTAACTTTTTCTTTAAATAGTTTAGCATTCTCATGGGCCTGGGTTCTCCATTCATCAAGTGAGCTAATGTCAAAAAGCCTCTTCTCACTTGCAAGTTTGAAATCATAATTGAGCTCTTTAATGGCCCAATATGCCTTATGTTCTAGTTCAAGAGGTAAGTGACATGCTTTACCATAAGCCATTTTATATGGAGACATACCCATAGGATTTTTATATGCAGTTCTATAGGCCCATAATGCATCATCAAGTTTCTTGGACCAGTTCTTTCGATATCTATTAACAGTCTTTCGTAAAATTAATTTAAGCTCTCTATTACTCAATTCTACTTGACCACTAGACTGTGGATGATATGGAGATGCAATTCTATGATTAACATCATACTTAGCAAGCATCTTACAAAAAGCACCATGAATAAAATGTGAACCACCATCAGTCATTAAGTATCTAGGGACTCCAAACCACAGAAAAATAACTTCTTTAAGCATCTTAATAGAGGTGTTATGATTAGCACTACTAGTTGGAATAGCTTCTACCCACTTAGTAACATAACCAACAACAACTAAAACATGTGTATACCCATTAGAGGAAGGAAACAGTCCCATATAATCAAACCCCCAAACATCAAATGGTTCAATAACAAGTGAATAATTCATATGCATTTCTTGACGTCTACTAATATTACCAATTCTTTGACATTCATCACAAGACAAGACAAACTTACGGGCATCCTCGAAGAGAGTAGGCCAATAAAAACCGGATTGAAATACCTTATGTGCAGTTCTATCTCCAGCATGGTGTCATCCATAAGCCTCGGAGTGACACTTGCGTAGGATATGTTCCTGTTCATGCTCAGGTACACAACGTCTAATGACAGCATTTACTCCTTCTTTATAAAGGTGTGGGTCATCCCAAAAGCAATTTCTTAAATCATAGAAAACCTTTTTCTTTTGTTGGTATGTGAAACTAGGTGGTATAAATTTAGCAACAATATAATTAGCATAATCAGCGTACCATAGAGAAGTACGAGAAGCATTTAAAATAGATAATTGTTCATCATGGAAGCTATCATCAATAGGTAGTGGGTCATCAAGAACTTTCTCTAACCTAGACAGGTTGTCTGCAACGGGGTTCTCAGCTCCCTTTCTTTCAATAATATGCAAATCAAATTCTTGTAGCAAGAGAACCCATCTAATAAGTCTAGGTTTAGCATCTTTCTTTTCCATAAGATATTTAATAGCAGCATGATTAGTGTGAATAGTTAATTTAGAATTAACTATATAAGGTCTGAACTTATCGCAAGCAAATCCAACTGCTAAAATTCCTTTTCAGTAGTAGCATAATTTCTTTGGGCACTGTCTAGAGTTTTACTAGCATATTGGATAACATTTAAGTTCTTATCAACTCTTTATCCTAGAACAACACCTACAACATAATCACTAGCATCACACATAATTTCAAAGGGTAAATTCCAATCAGGTGGCTGAACAATAGGTGCATAAATCAAAGATTTCTTAAGTATTTCAAATGCTTCTACCCAATCATCATCAAAGACAAAAGGGACATCTTTTTGTAAGAGATTAGTCAGAGGCCTAGAAATTTTAGAGAAGTCCTTAATGAACCTCCTATAAAAACCGGCATGAGCAAGGAAACTTCTTATACCTTTAATGTCCGTAGGACATGACATATTTTCAATAGAATCAACCTTAGCTTTATAAACTTCAATACCTGTTTCAGAAATTTTATGCCCCAAGACAATACCTTCATTAACCATAAGTGGCACTTCTCCCAATTCAAGACAAGATTAGTATCTTCACATCTCTGCAAAACTCGATCAAGGTTGCTTAAGCAATCATCGAAAGAAGTTCCATAAACGGAGAAATCATCCATGAAAACCTCAATAATCTTTTCACAAAAGTCAGAGAATATAGCAGTCATACATCTTTGAAAGGTAGCAGGTGCATTGCATAAACCAAAAGGCATACGTCTATAAGCAAAGGTACCAAAAGGGAAAGTAAAAGTTGTATTTTCTTGATCCTCTTTTGACACATGTATTTGAGAGAAACCAGAATAACCATCTAGAAAGAAAAAATGTGTATGTTTGGATAATCTTTCTAGCATTTGATCAATAAAAGGTAAAGTGTAATGATCCTTTTTAGTAGCTTTATTTAATTTGTAGAAATCAATTACCATTCTATAACCTGTAACAATTCTTTGTGGGATCAATTCATCTTTATCATTAGGAACAACAGTAATACCTCCCTTCTTAGGGACACAATGGACAAGACTTACCCACTGACTATCAGCAATGGGATAAATTATACCTGCCTCCAGAAGCTTTAGTATTTCTTTTCTTACCACTTCTTTCATCTTAGGATTTAACCGTCGTTGGTGATCAACAACCGGTTTCGCGTCTTTCTCCAATTTTATTTTGTGCTAGCATAGTGTGGGTCTAATGCCCTTAAGATCATCAAGAGTATATCCAATAGCAGCATGGTTCTTCTTTAGTTTTTTCAATAATTTCTTTTCTTCATGCTCTGAAAGGTTAGCACTAATAATAATAGGATATATCTTTTTCTCATCGAGATAAGCATATTTAAGAGTATCAGGTAAAGGTTTAAGCTCAAACACGAGATCACCCTTGGGTGGAGGAGGATCCCCTAGAATTTCAACAGGCAAGTTGTGTTTCAAAATAGGTCCCTGTTTAAATAATACTTCATCTATTTCCCTTCTTTCATTCATAAACATACCATTCTCATGGTCGAGCAAATATTGTTCTAAAGGATCGTTAGGAGGCACGGCAATAGAAGCAAGACCAATAATTTCATCTTTACTAGGAAATTCTTTATCATGGGGTTGTCTACGGAATTTAGCAAAATTAAACTCATGAGACATATCCCACAAACCTATAGTGACAACATCCTTTTTGCAGTCTATCTTAGCATTAACAGTATTCAAGAAGGGTCTACCAAATATAATGGGACAAAAGTCATCTTGTGGGGAACCAAGAACAAGAAAATCAGCAGGATATTTAACTTTCCCACACAAGACTTCAACATCTCTAACAATCCCAACTGGTGAAATAGTGTCTCTATTGGCAAGCTTAATTGTAACATCAATTTCCTCTATCTGAGCAGGTGCAATATCATGCATAATTTCTTTTATGTAAGGAATGAGGTATTGCACTTCCACTATCACCCATATCACATAAGCCATGATAGCAATGATCTCCTATTTTAACAAAAATAACAGGCATGCCTACAACAGGTCTATGTTTATTTTTAGTATCGGGTCTAGCAATTCTAGCAGCTTCATCACAAAAGTAAATAACATGCCCATCAATATTATTGGCCAAGAGATCTTTAACCATAGCAATACTAGGTTCAACTTTGATTTGCTCTGAGGGTGTAGGTGTTCTAGTATTACTCTTACGATACACAGTTCAAGCTTTAGCATGATCCTTTATTCTAACAGGGAAAGGTGGTTTCTCAATATAAGCAGTGGGAACAACATGATCAACATTATAAGTGATAGTATTTTCTTCAACTTTAATAGGTGCATCTACTTTTACTTCAATGTGAGTATTATATTTAAACCACTTCTCCTTAGGGAGATCAACATGAGTAGCAAAGGATTCATAGAAATAGGCTACTATCTCAGAATCAAGTCCATATTTAGTGCTAAATTCATGAAAGGCATGGTATCCATAAAAGAGTTAACACAATCAAACTTTGGGGTCTCTCCAATAAATCCCATTTGAATTCAATAGTCTTCATCATAAAAGAACCACTACAAGAAGTATCGAGCATGGAGCGATTATTGAGAGAAAGCCGAGCATAAAAATTTCGAATAATAATTTCTCTTGAGAGCTCATGATTGGGGCATGAATATAACATTGACTTAAGCCCCCCAAGCTTGAGCGATTTTTTCTCCTTCGCGAGGCCAAAAATTATATATATAATTACGATCATGATGAACAAGATGCATAGGATAAAACTTCTGATGAAATTGCAATTTCAATCGGTTGTCGTTCCATGATCCCATATCATCACATAGCCTAAACCATGTCAATGCCTTTCCATTCAAAGATAAAGGGAAGATCTTCTTCTTGATAACATCCTCGGGCATACCTTCAAGCTTAAATAATCCAAAAACTTCATCCACATAGATTAGGTGCAAAGCGGGATGTAATGTTCCATTACCTGTGAAAAGGATTAGCTAGCAGTTTTTCTACCATACCGGAAGGAATTTCAAAGTGAACATTTTCAGTAGGTTCAGTAGGTTGAGGAGCAACTCTCTGCTCTACTGGGCGGGGTGAAGATACCCCGAACAAGCCCCTCAAAGGATTATGTTCCATAGTAACAAGTGATAGTAAATTTCAGCACACTATATAAATTTTTCCATACCAAATTCCACCTACCAAAGGCGCTTCACTCCTCGGCAACGGCGCCAGAAAAGAGTTTTGATGACCCACAAGTATAGAGGATCTATCGTAGTCCTTTCGATAAGTGAGAGTGTCGAACCCAACGAGGAGCAAAAGGAAATGATAAGCAATTTTCAGTAATGTATTCTCTGCAAGAACTGAAATTATCGGTAATAGATAGTTTTGTGATAGGGTAATTTGTAATGGGTAACAAATAATAAAAGTAAATAAGGTGCAGCAAGATGGCCCAATCCTTTTTGTAGAAAAATAAAAGCCTGGACAAACTCTTATATAAAGGAAAGCGCCCCCGAGGACACATGGGAATTATCGTCAAGCTAGTTTTCATCACGCTCATATGATTCGCGTTCGGTACTTTGATAAATTGATATGTGGGTGGATCGGTGCTTGGGTACTGCCCTTCCTTGGACAAGCATCCCACTTATGATTAACCCCTCTTGCAAGCATCCGCAACTACAAAAGAAGTATTAAGGTAAACCTAACCATAGCATGAAACATATGGATCCAAATCAGCCCCTTACGAAGCAACTCATAAACTAGGGTTTAAGCTTCTGTCACTCTAGCAACCCATCATCTACTTATTACTTCACAATGCCTTCCTCTAGGCCCAAACAATGGTGAAGTGTCATGTAGTCGACGTTCACATGACACCACTAGAGGAGAGACATCATACATCTCATCAAAATATCGAACGAATACCAAATTCACATGACTACTTATAGCAAGACTTCTCCCATGTCCTCAGGAACAAACGTAACTACTCACAAATCATATTCATGTTCATAGTCAGAGGGGTATTAATATGCATAAAGGATCTGAACATATGATCTTCCACCGAGTAAACCAACTAGCATCAACTACAAGGAGTAATCAACACGACTACCAATCCATAGGTACCAATCTGAGGTTTTGAGACAAAGATTGGATACAAGAGATGAACTAGGGTTTGAGAGGAGATGGTGCTGGTGAAGATGTTGATGGAGATCTACCCCCTCCCTATGAGAGGATCGATGGTGATGATGATGGTGATGATTTGCCCCTCCTAGAGGGATGTTTCCCCGGCAGAACAGCTCCGCCGGAGCCGTAGATTGGTTCCTCCAAGGTTCTGCCTCGTGGCGGCGGAGTTTCATCCCATGAGCTTTCTTATGATTTTTTCCAGACAAAAGACCTCATATAGCAGAGGATGGCCACCAGAGGGCTCCCAGGGGGCCCACGAGGCAGGGGCACGCCCAGGGGGTAGGGCGCGCCCCCACCCTCGTGGATGGTGGGTGTCCCCCCTCTAGTACTTCCTTCTCCTAATATTTTTTATATATTCTGAAACGTGCTCCTGTGAAGTTTCAATACTTTTGGAGTTGTGCAGAATAGGTCTATAATATTTTCTCCTTTTCCAGCCCAGAATTCCAGCTGCCGTCATTCTCCTCTTCATGTAAACCTTGTAAAATAAGAGAAAATAGGCATAGGTATTGTGACATAATGTGTAATAACAGCCCATAATGCAATAAATATAGATATAAAAGCATGATGCAAAATGGACATATCAGCAGGGTGTTTGAAATCCATTCCCATTTCTTGCATGGGACCTAAGCATGCAACCAAGGACACATATTTGATTTTTCAACCAGTTTATATGCACTTGAGAATGTGCATGTAGTTCAAATTTGAATTATGCACATAAAATGCCTGGGAAACCCAGTTAATGTATAAAAATGTCCAAACGAACCCCGAAAAATTCCAAAATTAAACACAACACTCCTGTTGTTCTATGTTGACACTCAAATTTTTTGAAAGCAATAAGAGGCAACGAATATCGTTTCGTCCCCAAAGGTGGCACGTTCCCTACCAAAACCATCATGCTTGTTGTGAGAAGCTCTGGTTTGTGAGAAGCTTATACCCAAACCTGCCCCAAATGGGAGAAAATTTTTACCACGGCATGTTGATGCCGCTCGATGATAGCATGCAAAGTTTCATGAATTTCAGACGAGTTTTGGATTTACTAGAATTTAAAAACCAGGTATCTCAATGTTTGCGGCCGAGTGACAGTGGCAGGGTGTTTGAAATTCATTCTCATTTCTTGCATGGGACCTAAGCATACAACCAAGGACACATATTTGATTTTTCAACCAGTTTATATGCACTGGAGAATGTGCATGTAGTTCAAATTTGAATTATGCACATAAAATGCCTGGGAAACCCAGTTAATGTATAAAAATGTCCAAAAGAACCCCGAAAAATTCAAAAATTAATCACAACACTCCTGTTGTTCTATGTTAACACTCGAAAAAAATTTGAAAGCAATAAGAGGCAACGGATATCGTTTCGTCCCCAAAGGTGGCATGTTCCCTACCGAAACCATCACGCTTGTTGTGAGAAGCTTTGGTTTATGAGAAGCTTATACCCAAACCTGCCCTAAATGGGACAAAATTTTTACCATGGCATGTTGATGCCGCTCCATGATAGCATGCCAAGTTTCATGAATTTCAAACGAGTTTTGGATTTACTAGAATTTAAAAACCATGTATCTCAAAGTTTGCTGCTGAGTGACGGTGGCAGGGTGTGTGACATTCATTCCCATTTCTTGCGTGGGACCTAAGCATGCAACCAAGGGCACATATTTGATTCTTCAACCCGTTTATATGCACTGGAGCATGTGCATGTAGTTCAACTTAGAATTATGCACCTGAAATGCCTACAAAACCAAGTTAATGTATAAAAACGTCCAAACAAACCCTGAATAATTCCAATTTTTTTGACGACACACCTATAGTTGCATGTTCACAATAGATAAAAGTTCTAGCAATTCAAACACCATCCTTTGTAGCTATGACCCCATTACGTAATTCAAATCAAGACGATAAATCAAGTAGATCGCACACAGTTTATTATCACCAACCGTGTGAGATGCAGCACAAAATATCTTGGAGCACCGTCGGTGTATAGTACGCCTATGGCTTACGTGAGAAGGTGCGTCAGCTATAGTCCATAGCCAGCACGTCAAGCACACTAGCTCACTCCCGAAATATCATTTCACCGTTCATTCATCACCGGTGAAAGATGGGGACGTGGACCCACGTTGTGAGGGCAACTTCGGCGGCCCACTCCGGCGAGAGTGCGGCCGCAGCCGCCAGGCTTGTGCTAACAAGCTTCGTGAGGGCGACCTCAGTTTGCATCCGGGCGGCCAAGGCAGCCCAAACGGCTGCTATTGCTTCTCAGGCGGCGGCAGCAGCATTTGCCTCAGGGATAGCAACTAGCGGGAGCGGCACAACAGCTATCCGTTCTGCAGCAACGGCCTTAGCCCTGATGGAGGCCGCCCACTACCATGTCGAGGCCGTCCACACCCAAATCGTGGCAGTCACCGCACAAAATCGAACAAAGCTTCTCTGACAATGGTCGGCAACCCATGGCAGAAGAGTTGGCAATCACCGAGAGAGTTCGAGCAGCCGTCCATTCCTGCGCGGCATACCTTGCCACGACGGAGCCCGCTAGAGCCCAGATCGCAGCTGCCCACGCCCAGCTCATGGTGGCATATTCCAAAGATATGGCACACGCGGATGGTGAGATGCTTGCCGAGTATGGTGCAATTGATGCCATGGAGCCCCTCCCCCAGGAGACCGTCGGGCGCAAGCTGGACATGGAGGCAGCGGCAGAGATCGACGAGCACCAGCCGTAGTAGTACTCTTTGTTTTGTTTAATTAAGAGAGACGGTCTTTAATTTGTTAGAGTAATGTTTAGGTCAGCTAGCTCTGTTTAATTGCTGAACTTGCTCGATTAAGAAGTTAGTCTCCTTTGTGTACCCAAATTATGCAATGACATGGATGCCCACTGTAACCAGGGAAATTCGAACCAAAATTTTTGACGTTCAAACTCAACACACACAGGTTAAGCTATCTGAATCATTTGTGATGTTCACATATCATACATAGTTCTGAATAAGGGACCGTGTCTGGTGACACTTTGCGCGCCAGTTTATTCGCTTAAGAGATTCCAAATTTCCGGCTTCCGCGGAAATATCTACCTCCCCCCCCTTACCAAAAGCCACATTTCCCCTATTTCCGCCTTCCTTTGCAAGTTGAAACCTTCACTCCTTATTTGCAGCGCCGCCTCCTCACCGGCGACCCTCCTCCACGCTGCTCAGCCTCGCCTATCCAGGCAGGTAATCCACACCCGACCCCCATCCTCCTTCCCCTTCCACATCCCACATGCCCCGACTGCTGGCGCGACACCTTCCACCCAAATACCGACCCCTCCACCAAATAAGCGCCGCCCTAAGCCATGGTGCGTGTAGTATATCCAGGATCCCAAGGACCATTTAGTAGCGGAGAATCAAATCGCGGCCGCACGTGCGGATGAGGTCGCGATGGCTGCCATTCGTGTCGATCCCCAGATCTTGGAGGAGCACCTCGCCGCCGAGGCCACCGTCAAGGCCTCATGCGCCGATGACCCGACGCAGTTCGCTATTTGGTTCAATTCTGCAATGTGATGTTCAATTGTTGTGGGTGCATTCTGTTATTGTATTCCATGTGAGAAATAAATCAAATTTGGCTGTACTAAATACATGAGAAACAGATACAATTGCTATATTTCCATGTTGTTAAGCATGCTTGGTCTGGTTAACTGTCTGATCTTCTATTAGGAGTATGTTATATTATGCAATGTGGTGCTGAGTTAACGTTTGGTCCATTTGTTGTGGTGTTTAGTTAACTATTTTGTTTGGTTCAATTCTGCAATGCGATGTTCAATAGTTGTGGGTGCATTCTATTATTGTATACCATGTGAGGAATAAATTGAATTTGGCTGTCGTAAATACATGACAAAAAAATACAATTGCTATATTTCCAAGTTGTTAAGCATAGTTGGTTTGGTTAACTGTTTGATCTTCTATTAGGAGTATGTTATATTGTGCAATGTGGTGCTCAGTTAATTTTTGGTTCATTTATTGTGGTGTTTAGCTAACTGCTTGGTTCAATTCTACACTACGATGTCCAATTGTCGTGGGTAGAATTTTGTATTGTTGTGCATGTGAGGAATAAATCAAATTTGGCTACACTTAATACATGAGAAACATATACAAGTGTTATATTTCCTAGTTCTTAATCATGCTTGGTTTGGATAAATGGGTTTTCCATGTGGCTTGAATTAATCTGATGAATTTGCAATGTGCTTATTTTTCACCAACATATTTTACTGATAGCATGCGAACCCTTACTTAACCTGATGACTAACTACCTTATATGTGTTGCAGGGAAACAATGGGAAGCACTGAGGTTTACAATCGAGATTAGCACGTGCATGGTCCATTGTCTAATAGCACATTATTGTGCAATTGCAGGAACCATTCTAATATTTAGGTTTTTAACAATTTGGTCTTGCACATGTAGGTCCTGCTATCAGAGGTTTTGACCCAATGTTCGACCCTTTTTGCATATGGGGAAATGAGTTGTCCATGAATATCAGTCAAGTCAAGAAACTTAGAAAGATTGTTAGGATAAAGGAATTAGTGACAAAAAACAACAAGACCTTTGTCTGCACAATGAGGAAGACATCAGTTCACTACAAGATGGTACTGACTATTATACCTTGCCTTTTTATTCCTTTGCCCCATTTCCAATATAGAGAAGATATTTATGCACATCCTTGTTTTCAGGCCTTTCCAAAGCAGTTCACTGATGATTACCTCTCAAACCACCTGTATGGTCAGGAGGCGAGGAAGGTATTCATACAGCACCCACGGTTCAATATTGAAGTGTTCCTGAAAAGGACGAAGGATGGACGGTCAATCATCCACAGGCACTAGCGTAAAGTTACAAATACCTTCAACATCAATGAAGGCTCAATATTCACCATCTGCTTCAGCAGTTTTCCAGATGAGATACATCTGTCTATGTACCATCTATGATGCTAATTTCTAAAGGTTATAGATGTTGCATGTGAAACTTGGTCCTGGTGTAGTTGTGTAATGGGGTATCTGAGTGCTGAAGCTATATGATGTTGTACTCTGATGTATTTCAATTATGAAAATGAAATATATTGTGTGCTTAATATGAAATGTCAATTAGATTAATAAATGGATTATGAATAATCGGATAATTAGTCTGCTAATTAGGGTTTTCTATTGCAAACGGTTATTGAGAAAACACCGTGTGCGATGCATTCAATAACGCACACCGTTTCTAGGAATAAACCGTGTTAGATTACTGAACAATCACACACGACATCCTCTTGAAAACTGTTTGCGTTAGGCCACCTAGCGCAAACGTTTACCACATAAAAACTATGTGTGATGGACAACCCTTGACACACAGTTTCTTCTAGGCACCGTGTGTGATGAATTCAATAACGCAAACGATAAAATTGTTAATACGATGTGCAATGGAAACGCTATCACAAACGATTTAACCAGGAAAATTGTGTGTGATGTACTTGCGAACAGAAATGTTTTCCTTGGAGCGACTGTGTGGGATGTATATATGAACGGAAATGTTTAGCGCTGGCTGACTATGTGGGATGTACTTACAACCGGAAATGATTTTGCCTGTATAATTGTATTTTTAGCACTACTGTACGTATTTCTGTATTTGAGTGCTCGCCGGTCGCACACGACCTCATTTGGTCGAGCGTGTGTGCCAGGAGGGCATATCCCCGATGGTTTCTGGGTCGTGTGGGAAGGACCCCCCTATCGCCCACACTCACTTGGCGACGGTTCCAAATGCCATCGCGGAAAGGTGTTAAAAACCGTTTGTTTAGCACCTCACTGTACTAGTGAATGTCGAAGATCAAGTCTTTGCTTCGGAAGTTATCTGGGGAGCTAAAGACGACTTCTAGCGTTATGGATCCTGTGCAACATGCCTCTACACCGGGTATTACTCCCTTAAAGGTGGTTTTAATGGGCTTGATTCTTGATGGATCAATACCCATTTTACAGATAGTGTCATGATAAAGCAGGTTGAGACTGCTGCCGCCGTCCATAAGGACTCGCGTGAGGTGGAATCCATCGATAATTGGATCGAGGACCAATGAGGTCGAACCTCCATGACGGATACTGGTCGGATGGTCTCTGCGATCGAAAGTGATCGGGCAGGCTGACCATGGGTTAAATTTTGGGGCAACTGGCTCTATGGCATAGACGTCCCTCAGTGGACTCTTGCGCTCCCTCTTGGGGATATGTGTAGCATATATCATATTCACCGTTTTGACCTCGGGGGGAAATTTCTTTTGTCCCCCTGTGTTCGGTGGGCGAGGTTATTCATCGTCATCCTCGTTGGCGACCCTTTCCCCTTATGATTGGTGTTTAGCTTACCGGCCTGTTTAAAGGCCCAACAATTTCTGTTGGTGTGATTGGTAGGCTTGTCAGGGGTGCCATGGATCTGGCAAGGCCTATCAAGTATTCTGTCCAAACTGGATGGACCATCTTTGTTTTCTTTGAATGGCCTCTTCCGCTGACCAGGTTTAGAGCCACTGAATCCGGCGTTGACCGTCGTATCTTTGATATCTGCGTTGTTGATTCGACGCTTGTGTTTGTTGCGTCGTGTCCTGCCGTTGCCGTCTCTGGCTTCGGAGGTGCCATGGTCGCTGGTACTGTTGCTTCTATGAGCAAGCCAGTTGTCTTCTCTCGTGCAAAAGCGGGTCATGAGTGCGGTGAGGGATGCCATAGACTTTGGCTTTTCATGTCCGAGGTGTCGGGCGAGCCACTCATCATGGACGTTGTGTTTAAAGGCCGCGAGGGCTTCGGCGTCTAGACAATCGAAAATTTGGTTCTTTTTAATTAAGAACCTGGTCCAGAGTTTCCGGGCTGGCTCTTCGGGTTGCTGGACAATGTGACTAAGGTCATCAGCATCTGGAGGCCAAACATAGGTGCCTTGGAAGTTGTCTCTAAAGGCATCTTCCAAATCTTCCCAGCTACCAATAGAGTTTTCTGGTAGGCTGTTTAACCAGTACCATGCTGGTCCCTTGAGTTTTAGGGGGAGGTACTTGATGGCATGGAGATCATCACCATGGGCCATGTGGATATGGAGAAGGAAATCTTCGATCCATACTGCAGGATCTGTCGTTCCATCGTATGATTCCATGTTTACGGGTTTAAACCCTTCTGGGAACTCGTGCTCCATTACCTCGTCGGTGAAGCATAGGGGGTGTGTGGCACCTCTGTATTGGGTGATGTCACGACGCGGTTCATATGAAGTCCGTATGCGGTTTTCGGCCCGAGTAAGGTTGTGCCTACTGTGCCAGGCCTAATGGCCGTCTTCGCGTATTGAAACTCGCCCCCTCGATCCATAGATTGATCTAGCTTGGCCTGCTCTATTGTCCAGGTCTTGTCGTAGGTCGTAGGTGTATCTTGGAGCTGGTGTCTCTCTGCCTTTACGGCGAGGTGGTGCGAGTTGGTGTTCGGCGTAGGTGGCCGCTTTATCTCGCCCACGTGGTGGCCTATCTGGTTCATCAGCACGGTCATGTTTTGACGATATGGGCATGACAGCCTCGTCGTCGAATTGTGGAAGTGGCCAACGCTTTGGATAACTCTTAGTTGGGCGCTGAAGGCCATACTCTTCGGCTTCTAGGACTTGTGTCCACCTGGCGTTGAGTGTATCCTGTTCGGCTTGGAGCCACTGTTGCTGCTTTTTTAGACCTCTCGCAGTTGTGATTAGCTGGCGCTTAAAGCGCTCCTATTCGAGTGGTTCCTCTGGCACAATGAAGTCTTCATCGTCGAGGCTCACATCTTCTTCGGAGAGTGGTAGATAATTACTATATTCCGAGTCCCCGTTCCCGACCGGATTGTCAGGGTTGACTTGCCCCTCTCCCACATCGTCTTGTTCGTATGTGGGCTCGACGGGGGCTTCGGGCTCTTCGACGCCCTCCGGAGTGTTATCGTCTCCGGTGCCGGTATTACTGTCTTTGCTACGACGCGATTTTGAGCGGCGTCACTAGCGTCGATGTTTCGGTGGTGCCTCATCAGGTTTGTCCTCTACCGGATCTTCCCTGTTTGCATTGTCATCCTCTTTGGGTGTGTCCACCATGTATACGTCGTATGTGGAGGTGGCCGTCCAACGTCCGGTAATCGGCGGGTCTTGGCCTTGTTCGTCTCCGGCATCGTCGTCCATGCCGTCGATGTCTTCGGAGGCGTAATCCAACATGTCAGTTAGGTCTACGATAGTGGCTATGAAGTGGGTGGTGGGTGGGACATAAAATTCCCCGCTCTCAGCCCCTAGTCTGGGCTGGGCATAGTTCGGAAGTGATTCCCCTGTAATAGCGAGGGGTTGCATTAAGTCTAGGGCCTCGTTTAAGAGCGAGGTTTGGACGTGGAAACGAGAGTCCGCGGGGCTGGCCAGGGTGAAAGCCTCCTACCCTTGCCTACTTGGTGCGGACTTCGAGAGTTCAGATCTGGAGTCTGGGGGTGAGTCCAGACTTTCAATGATAGGGGAACCTGGACCGATTCCAAGTTCGTCGTGGACACGATTGCCTCCGAATCCTCGATAATGCGATTTGCAAGGGGGAGTCCGGTGGGCTCCACACTCCCATATTCGAACCTGATGGTTTGCTCCGGATCTAAGGCCAGAGCGATGGTCGGGGCTATGAACACTTCGAAGATCAAGTCTCCTTGGATATCAGCGACATAGTTTAGGTTCCCGAAACTGATCAGATGACCAGGGGCGTAGCTGTTGATCTGTTCGAGGTGGACAATCGAGTTGGCACGCAGTGCGAAGCCGCCGAATATGAAATTTTGGCCGGGGAGGAAGGTCTCCCCTGAAACAACATCATTGTAGATGATCGATCGAGCCATCGAACCTTCTGTCGATGGCACAACATAACTCTCAATGAAAGCACCAATGTCGGTGTCAAAATCGGATGATCTCGGGTAGGGGGTCCCGAACTGTGCATTTCAGGATCGAAGGTAACAGGAGGCAAGAGACACGATGTTTACCCAGGTTTGGGCCCTCTTAATGGAGGTAATACCCTACTTCCTGCTTGATTGACTTTGATGAGTATAGGGGTTACAAAAGTTGATCTACCTCGAGATCATAATGTCTAAACCCTAGATTTCTAGCCTATATGATTATGATTGCCTCTACGGACTAAACCCTCCGGTTTATATAGACACCAGAGGGGCCTAGGGTTGTACAGAGTCACTTTACAAAGAAATGAATCTTCATATCCGAATGCCAAGCTTGCCATCCACGCAAAGGAGAGTCCCATCCGGACACGGGGGAAGGCCTTCTATCTTGTATCTTCACGGCCCATCAGTCCGGCCAATGTCTGACAGCCCGGATACCCGGGGACCCCCTAATCCAGGACTCCCTCAGGGGGGCACACCAGGCAGCCACAAGCCTAGGGGCACGCTCCCCGAGCTTGTGGCGCCCTGACAGGCCTCCGGGGCCCATATTCTCCTGTATGGTGCCATTTTACCTAGAAAAAATTATAAGGAAGGTTTCAGGACGAAGCACCGCCGTCTCGAGGCGGAATCTGGGCAGGAGCACTTTTGCTCTCCGGCGAAGAGATTCTGCCGGGGAAACTTCCCTCCGGGAGGGAGAAATCGAAGCCATTATCATCACCAAGGATCCTCTCACCGTGGGAGGACCAATCTTCATCAACATATTCACCAGCACCATCTCATGTCAAACCTTAGTTCATCTCTTGTATTTAATCTTTGTCTCAAAACCATAGATTGGTACCTGTGGGTTGCTAGTAGTGTTGATTACATCTCATAGTTGATGCTAGTTGGTTTATTTGGTGGAAGATTATATGTTCAGATCCTTGATGCTATTCAATACCCCTATGATCTTGAGCATGAATATGATTTGTGATTAGTTACTTTTGTTCTTGAGGACATGGAAGAAGTCTTGTCATAAGTAATCATGTGAATTTGGTATTCGTTTGATATTTTGATGATGTGTATGCTGTTGCTTCCTTTAGTGGTGTCGTGTGAACGTCGTATACATGACACTTCACCATCTTTGGGCCTAAGGGAAGGCATTGTGGATTAGTTATTACATGAGGGTTGCTAGAGTGACAGAAGCTCAAACCCTAGTTTATGCGTTATTCCGTAAGGGGCTGATTTGGATCCATATGTTTCATGACATGGTTCGATTTATATTAACTCTTCCTTCGTAGTTGTGAATACTTGGGAGAGGGGGTAATCATAAGTGGGAGGCTTGTTCAAGTAAGAACAACACCCAAGCACTGGTTCACCCACATATCAAATTATCAAAGTAACGGACGCGAATCAAACAAACATGATGAACGTGACTAGATGAAATTCCCATGTGTCCTCAAGAACGCTTTGCTTATTATAGGAAACCCCCCGGACTGTCCCTTACTACAAAAAGGATTGGCCTACCTTGCTGCACCTTTTTTACCGTTACTACTTATTGCTCGTTACAAATTACCTTGCTATCAAATTATCTGTTACTAAAAAATTCAGTGCTTGCAGAAAATACCTTGCTAAAAACCGCTTGTCATTTCCTTCTGATCCTCGTTGGATTTGGCACTCTTACTTATCGAAAGAACTACGATTGAACCCCTATACTCATGGGTCATCAAGACTCTTTTCTGGCGCCGTTGTCAGGGAGTGAAGCGCCTTTGGTGAGTGGAATTTGGTAAGGAAACATTTATATTTACGTGCTGAAATTTACTGTCACTTGTTACTATGGAAAATAATCCTTTGAGGAGTGTGCTCAGGGTATCTTCACCTCGGCTAGAAGCACAAAACCTACTGCACCTACTAAAAATATTTATTAGGATATTCCTTCGGGTATGATAGAGAAACTGTTAGCTAATCCTTATGCAGGAGATAGAACAATACATCCTGATATGCACCTAATCTATATGGATGAAGTTTGGGATTATTTATGCTTGTAGGTCTACCCGGAGATGAAGTTAAGAAGAAGGTTTTCACTTTATATTTAAAGGGAACGGCATTGACATGGTATAGGCTATGTGATGATATTGGAGGTTGGGATTGGAACCAGTTGAAATTGGAATTTCATCAATAGTTTTATCCAATGCATCTGGTTCATCGTTATTGGAATTATATATATAATTTTTGGCCTCATGAGGGAGAAAGAATTTCTCAAGCATGGGGGATGCTTAAGTACATGATGTATACATGCCCCAATCATGCTCTCAAGAGAAATTATCTTACAGAATTTTTATGCTCGGCTTTCTCATGATGATCAAACCATGCTTGATTCTTCTTCTACTAGTTCCTTTATGAAGAAAACTATTGAATTCAGATGGGATCTTCTGAAAAGAATTAAACGCAACTCAACTCTAAAGATTGGGAACTCGACAAAGGTAAAGATTCAGGTATAATACTTAAGTTTGATCGTGTTAAATCTTTTATGGATACCGATGCTCTTCATAAGTTTAGCACTAAATATGGACTTGACTCTGAGATATATAGTAGCCTCCTTTTGTGAATCATTTGCTACTCATGTTGATCTCCCTAAGGATAAGTGGTTTAAATATCACCCCACTGTTAAAGAAAAGATTGAGGAACCCGTAATAGTTAAAGATGAAACTACCATTTACAATGTTGATCCAGTTGTGCCTACTGCTTATACTGAGAAACCACATTTTCCTGTTAGGACAAAGGAACATGCTAAAGTTTCAACTGTGGTCAACAAAAGTAATATTAGAGCGCCTAGACCCTCTGAAGAAATTAAATCTTAACCTAATGTTGCCATAGTTAAGGATCTCTTGGTCGATAATATTGATGGGCATGTTACTTACTTTTGTGACGAAGCTACTAGAATTGCTAAACCTGATCCTAAAGATAAGTATAAGCCTGTTGTTCACATGCCTGCTGTTTCAGTTAAAATAGAAGATCATCATTATCATGGCTTATGTGATTTGGGTGCTAGTGTGAGTGCTATTCCATTTACCTTATATCAAGAGATTATGAAGACATTGCACCTGTTGAGATAGAAGATATTGATGTTACTTTTAAGCTTGCGAATAGAGATACTATTTCATTGCTTGGGATTTTTAGAGATGCTAAAGTCTCGTGTTGAAAAATAAAATACCCTAATGATTTCCTAGTTCTTGGTTCTCTATGAGATGATTTTTGTCCCATTATATTTGGTAGACCTTTCTTGAATACAGTTAATGCTAAGATTGAATGCACTAAAGAAATTGTCAGTCTTAACTTTGGTGATGTATCTCATGAATTTAATTTCTCTAAGTTCCATAGACAACCTCATGATAAAGAATTGCCTAGTAAGGATGAAATTATTGGTCTTGCTTCTATTGTTGTACCTCCTACTGATCCGTTAGAACAACGTTTGCTAGACCATGAAAATGATATGCACATGAACGAAAGAAATGAAATAGATAAGACGTTCTAATAGTGATGATTACATCTAGTAGTTGATGCCAGTTGGTTTATTTGGTGGAAGATTATATGTTTAGATCCTTGATGCTATTAAATACCCCTCTTATCTTGAGCATGAATATGGTTTTTGAGTAGTTACTTTTGTTATTGAGGGCATGGGAGAAGACTTGTCATAAGTAATCATGTGAATTTGGCATTCGTTTGATATTTTGATGATGTGTATGTTGTTGCTTCCTTTAGTGGTCTCGTGTGAATGTCGATTACATGAAACTTCACAATCTTTGGTCCTAAGGGAAGGCATTGTGGAGTAGTTATTAGATGATGGGTTGCTAGAGTGATAGAAGATTAAACCCTAGTTTATGCGCTATTCCGTAACGGGCTGATTTGGATCCATATGTTTCATGCTATGGTTAGATTTGTCTTAATTCTTCTTTCATAGTTGCGGATTGATACGTCTCCATCGTATCTACTTTTCCAAACACTTTTTATCTTGTTTTGGACTATAATTTGCATGATTTGAATGAAACTAACCTGGACTGACGTTGTTTATGGCAGAATTGCCATGGTGTTGTTTTTGTGCAAAAATTAAAGTTCTCTGATTGACCTGAAAATTTACGGAGAATATTTGTGGAATATATAAAAATATTGGCGGAAGAATATACCAGAGGGGGGCCACCCAGGAGCCACAAGCTCAAGGGGCGCGCCCTATGAGCTTGTGGGCCCCCTGGACCTCCGACAACCCTAACTCCGACTCCATATGTACCTATTCGCCAAGAAAAAAAAATCAAAGAGCAGGATTCATTGCGTTGTACGATATGAAGCCGCAGCCACCTACTGTTCTTCACCGGGAGGGCTAATCTCCGGAGTCCTTTTGGGGCTCCAAAGGGTGGAAGGCGACGCCGTCATCATCATCAACCTTCCTCCATCACTAATTTCGTGATGCTCACCGCCGAGAGTGGGTAATTTCTTCATAGGCTTGCTCGACGGCGATGGGTTGGATGAGGTCTATCATGTAATCGAGTTAGTTATGTTAGGGCTTGATGCCTAGTATCCACTATGTTCTGAGATTGATGTTGCTATGACTTTGCAGTGCTTAATGCTTATCACTAGGGCCAGAGTGCCATGATTTCGGCTCTGAACCTATTATGTTTTCATGAATATATGTGTGTACTTGATCCTATCTTGCAAGTTATATGCACCTATTACGTGTTATGATCCGCATACCCCATAGTGATAATAATTAGGATTCTTTCCGGTGATTACCGTAGTTTGAAGAGTTCATGTATTCACTAAGTGCTAATGCTTTGTTCTGGTTCTCTATTAAAAGGAGGCCTTAATATCCCTTAGTTTCCTTATGGACCCTGCTGCCACGGGAGGGTAAGATGAAAGATGACATGCGAGTTCTTTTCCATAAGCACGTATGACTATATACGGAATACATGCCTACAATACATTGATGAATTGGAGCTAGTTCTGTGTCGCTCTAAGTTATAACTGCTACATGATGAATATTATCCAACACAATTATCCATCGTTGATCCAATGCCTACGGGCTTTTCATATATTGATCTTTGCTAAGTTACTTTCGCCGTTGCTACTGTTACTATTGCCATTGTTACCGCTGCTATCATAATACTTTCCTACTGATCACCTTGCTGCAGATATTAAGTCTTTCAGGTGTGGTTGAATTGACAACTCAACTACTAATACTTACGAATATTCTTTGGCTCCCCCTGTGTCGAATCAATAAATTTGGGTTGAATACTCTACCCTCGAAAACTGTTGCGATCCCATATACTTGGGGGTTATCAAGACCTTTTTTGGCGCCGTTGCTGGGGAGCATAGCTCTATTAGCTGAGTCACTTGAGATTTATATCTATTGATCACTATGAAGAATCTGAAAGATACCAGGATCAAGATCGTTGCCTCTAAGACGAGGGGAGGCAAGGAACTGCCATATAGCTCTTCACTTGATTCACCTTCTGTTTTGAGTAAGCTTGCGACACCATCACCTGCAATTAATCCTGATACGTCGCAAGTAATTGATGCTCTACAGGAAATATTTAACTTTGTGCAAACTAAAGAAGAGAATGTCCCTCCAGCTTGGGGAGGCTTCTCCAATTACTTAATGCTTTGCCTGATCATCCTCTAAAAAATGAAATATTTGATATCTTTTATAATGGACTAACTGATGCTTCTAGGGACCACCTAGATAGTTGTGCTGGTTGTGTTTTCAGGGAAAGAACTGTGGAACAAGCTGAAGAACTATTCAATAATATATTGAGTAATGATAATGTGATACGTCTCCAACGTATCTATAATTTTTGATTGTTCCATGCTATTATATTATCTATTTTGGATGTTTTATATGCATTAATATGCTATTTTATATTATTTTTGGGACTAACCTATTAACCTAGAGCCCAGTGCCAGTTTCTATTTTTTCCTTGTTTTTGAGTTTCACAGAAAAGGAATACCAAACGGAGTCCAAGCAGAATGAACCCTTCACGATGATTTTTCTTGGAGCAGAAGACAGCCAGGAGATTTGGAGACGAAGTCGGAGGAGCCACGAGGCGGCCACAAGGACGGAGGGCGCTCCCGGGGGGGGGGGGGGGGGGGCGGGGCGCGCCCCCCAGGGCGCGCCCCCCACCATTGTGGGCCCTCCATGACTCTCCTGGTCTAATCCTTTCACCTATATATTCCCAGATATTCCCAAACCAACAGAGGGAGCCACGAAAACACTTTTCCACTGACGCAACCTTCTGTACCCGTGAGATCCCATCTAGGGACCTTTTCCGGCACCCTGCCAGAGGGGGATTCGATCACGGAGGGCTTCTACATCAACCCTATTGCCCTTCCGATTAAGCGTGAGTAGTTTACCGCAGACCTACGGGTCCATATCTAGTAGCTAGATGGCTTCTTATCTCTCTTTGATTCTCAATACCATTTTCTCCTTGATGTTCTTAGATATCTATTCGATGTAATACTTTTTTGCGGTGTGTTTGCTGAGATCCGATGAATTGTGGATTTATGATCAGCTTATCTAAGAATATTATTTGTATCTTCTCTGAATTCTTATATGCATGATTTGATATCGTTGAAATGCTCTTCGAACTATCGGTTTGGTTTGGCCAACTAGATTGATTTGGGTTCAATCTTGCGGTGTCCTTTCCCAGTGACAGTAGGGGTAGCAAGGCACGTATTGTTGTTTCCATCATGGATAAAAAGATGGGGTTTTTGTCATGTTGCTTGAGTTAATTCCTCTACATCATGTCATCTTACTTAATGCGTTACTCCGTTCTTTATGAACTTGATACTCTAGACGCATGCTGGATAGCGGTCGATATGTGGAGTAATAGTAGTAGATGCAAAATCATTTTGGTCTACTTGACACAGATGTGATTCCTATATTCATGATCATTGCCTTGTATATCGTCACAACTTTGCGCTTTTCTATCAATTGCTCGACAGTAATTTGTTTACCCACCGTATTATTTGCTATCTTGAGAGAAGCCTCTAGTGAAACCTATGGCCCCCCGTGTATATTTTCCATCACATAAGTTTTTGATCTACTATATTTCAATCTTTTACTTTCCGATCTATAAACCAAAAATACCAAAAATATTTACTTTACCGTTTATGTATCTCTATCAGATCGCACTTTTGCAAGTAAGCATGAAGGGATTGACAACCCCTTTATCACGTTACGTACAAGTTATTTGATTGTTTGTGCAGGTATTAGGTGATTTGTGCGTTGTCTCCTACTGGATTGATACCTTGGTTCTCAAACTGAGGGAAATACTTATCTCTACTTTGCTGCATCACCCTTTCCTCTTCAAGGGAAAAACCAATGCAAGCTCAAGAAGTAGCAGGAAGAATTTCTGGCGCCGTTGCCGGGGAGATCTACGCCAAGTCAAGACATACCAAGTACCCATCATGAACTCTCATCTCTTACGTTACATTATTCGCCATTCGCCTTTCATTTTCCTCTCCCCCACTTCTAAAACGATTTTCCAAAAGCTTTGCCTTTTCTTCGCCCCTCTTCTGTTCGTCTTCTTCGTTTGCTTTTTGTGTGCTCGTGTGTTGGATCGCTTGCTTTATCATGAAGGCTCAAGAGAATACCACATTGTGTGACTTTTCCAACACCAATAACAATGATTTTATTAGCACTCCGATTGCTACCACCACTAGTGTGGAATCTTATGAAATTAATGCTGGTTTGCTGAATCTTGTAATGAAAGATCAATTTTCTGGCATTCCTAGTGAAGATGATGCATCCCATCTTAATAATTTCGTTGAGTTGTGTGATATGCAAAAGAAAAAAGATGTGGATAATGATATCGTTAAATTGAAGCTATTTCCGTTCTCACTTCGAGATCGTGCTAAAACTTGGTTTTCATCTTTGCCTAAAGATAGTATTGATTCATGGAATAAGTGTAAAGATGCTTTTATTTCCAAGTATTTTCCTCCCACTAAAATCATCTCCCTTAGGAACAATATTATGAATTTTAACCAACTTTATCATGAACATGTTGCACAATCTTGGGAGAGGATGAAATTGATGATACGAAATTGCCCTACTCATGGTTTGAATTTCAGGATGATTATACAAAAAATTTATGCCGGATTGAATTTTGCTTCTAGAAATCTTTTAAATTCAGCCGCGGGAGGTACTTTTATGGAAATTATTTTAGGATAAGCTACTAAACTCCCCGATGATATTATGACTAATTATTCTCAATGGCATACCGAAAGATCTTCCACTAGTAAAAAAGTGCATGCGATTGAAGGGATTAATGTTTTGAGTGGAAATATGGATGGACTTATGAAATTATTTGCTAGCAAGAGTGCTTCTATTGATCCTAATGATATGCATTTGTCTAATTTGATTAAAAATAATAATGAATCTATGGATGTGAATTTTGTTGGTAGGAACAATTTTGGTAATAACGTGTATAGAGGCTATTTTAATCCTAGGCTGTTTCCTAGTAATTATGTTAATTCCTACAACAATTCTTATGGAAATTATAATAATATGCCCTCTAATTTTGAGAATAGTGTTAAATAATTTATGAGTTCGCAAAATAATTTCAATGCTTTGATTGAACAAAAATTGCTTAAGATTGATGATTTAACTACGAACGTGGACATAATTTCTCTTGATGTAGATTCTTTAAAACTTAGATCTATTCCACCCAAGCATGATATTAATGAATCTCTTAAAGCTATGAGAATTTCCATTGATGAGTGCAAATAAAGGACCGCTAATATGCATGCTAAATGAGATTGGTTTGTAAAAACATGTTCTTCTAGTTTCCGTGAAAATAAAGATGAAGGTCTTAAAGTGATTGATGTGACTCCTATTGTAACACCCCCAGTGTCAAGCTACAGTAATCTCCCCCTAGTGATTCCATGATATGAAACTTAACTAAGCCAAATTTCCACTTGCTAAAAATCAAAGCCTTTTCCTTTTTAAAATAAGGTCAAATCAATTATTTTCTTCATTCAGTAAAACTAAAATGTTCACCTTATTCTATAAATCCCCCTGATCACGGTCAGGTTGAACCTAACAATTTTTGAACCACCAATTAATCCCTAAGGAATTATAAAGTGGTCCTTTAGGAAATATTTTGGCCTTCTCAAAATAAATAAACATTTAAACATTTTCAAATGGCCTGGAACTTTTTGTGCAGCTCTGGTATGTTACAAAGTAATTATGGACAAAGTTTGAGTTGAAACTAAAATCTTTTGATAGCCAGAGAAAATACAAAACAGAAAAAAAACATAAAAATAAAAAGACCTAACCTACTGTGCACTTGCGACCTGCTGGCCACAGTGCGGCCCAACACACCGGGGCTAGCCTTTCCCTTACCTCCCGCCAGCTACAGAGAGAGGCTGAAAGCCATGGCCAGCACCCGACCCCCCCTCTCCACTGTAGTTCCACCCAGATGGATAAGAGGAACCCCCTGATCCTTCTCGCTTCCTCCCTGAACCCTAGATCCATTAGCTCCCTTCTCCTCGCTCCCCTCCTCGATCTGGACCCCGCACCCGAAACCACCGTAACCACGCCGTCAATGTTCACGCAGCCGGTGTCGTCCCCGAGCCCCGCGAGGATGCCCAAGGGACGCAAGCTGTCGTCCTCGGCCTCGCCGTAGCAGGAACCACCGCAGATCATCGCTGAGCCATCCCCTTCGCCCGTCTTCTTCAACTCTAGCCTCTGCGCATCGCCGTTCGCTTGGCTCCACTCGACCCCTTCCGGCCATTCCGAGCTCACCTCCGACCCCCCTCCCGGTGAGCCACCTCGTCCCCCTCCCCCCTGTTTCCTCGTTGGTTCCATCATCGCCCGTCGCCACCACCACCGAGCCGTGCTCCGTGGAGCTCGCGCGTGCCCGCGTAGTCCCACCGCCGCTGCGCCCGCCATCGCCTTCAGCCACCCCGGTGCCCGGCGCCCGCTGTTGCCGCCCGCGCCCATGTCTCCTCCCGCAGCCGCTTGCGTCGCCGCCGTCCTCCTCTGCCGCCTGTTGCTGCTCTGCTCCGCTGCACAGCTTGCCTCGCCTCGCACCCGCCGGCCCTCGCGCCGCTACCCGCCCCGCTCGCCTGCCTGCGCCACTGCGGCCGCGCCGCTCCGCCCCTGTCCCGCCACCACCGCACCAGACCGCGTCCCCGCTGCCCGCGCCTCTCCGCCCACCTGCTTCGGCCGCTTGCCGCGAGCATGCCCGCGTGCTCCCCTCGCAACCCACTGCCTCCCCGTGCGCTGGCCGCCGCGCCCCTGCCTCTCCCCGGATCGCGCCAAGCCCCGCCGCTCCCGCTGGCGCGCCCTGCCTCGCGGCAAGCGCCACGCCGCTCGAGCTCGCCCCTGCCGCCGCCACCGGCCGTTGCCCGAGCCGGGCATGTGCTCCGCCGGTGCCCTCTTGCCCCTCGGGTGCGGGCGCCAGCACCCGGCTGCCCAACTTCGCCCAGCGCCCGCTAAGGCATGGCTGGGCCACTGCCAAAGGGCCCCACAAGCCCCTTTTCTTAAAAAAAGAGATGTTTTAAAAAAATAAAAATAATAATTAATTAACTAATTAACTAGTTAGTAATTAATTACTTAGCTTAATTAACCCTGTTTAACTACCCTATTTAACTAGGTTAACTAATTAGATCTGATTAATTAAGTTGGGTCAATGACAAGTGGACCACAGTCAAACTTTTTGACCGGTCAACAGTTGACTGTTGACTGCTGACTCAGCAGTCAACATGGCCCACTGCCAGCCTCTGTACTGTTATGTTGTGTACACTTTGTGTGTGCACGTAGCAATTTAGTCTTTTTTTTAAAATTAATATTAAATCCAATAATTTCATAATATTGTTAAAACTTTGAAAATTCATAGAAATTAAACCATAGCTCGGATCGAAAAACTTTATACATGAAAGTTGGTCAGAAAAATCCAATGAATCCGAATATGCGGTCCGTTCACCTGTCACATGCCCCTAGCATGCCGAACGTGGAACATTCCCCTCCGGTCATCTGTGTGACACAGGTTCGGAACCGGGAAAACATTCCCGGTTGTTTTCCCCCTTCATCTTTATCGTGTAGCCATACGTTAGGTCACACCCCGGCACAACATATTGCCATGTTATGCCTTGGATGCATTGTTTGCTCTGTATTTACTGTTTCTTCCCCCTCTTCTCTTCGCTAGACCCCGAGACCGATGCTACCCCTGGGATCGACTACGTCGACGACGACACTTCTTCCTTTTCAGCAGAGCTTCCAGGCAAGCCCCCCTTTGATCATCCCGATATCGCCCATTCCATTCTCACATGCTTGCATTAGATTTTGCTACTGTTATTGTCTGCTCCTATTCTGATGCATAGCCTGCTTTTGTAACCTGCTCATTGTACATTACCTGCTTATCCTAAACTGCTTAGTATAGGTTGGTTAGTGATCCATCAGTGACCCCCACCTTGTCCTTGTTGCCCCTGTTTCATCATCGAAGACCAGAGCCCGACATCTCACATCAAATCACTTTCCCCTTTTGTTGCTCGACTCTGCAGAGTTACCATCGAGTGCCGAGGGTGGAACCTCATACATCACTCCTGATGAGATCTCTGTAGTGTAGCTATTCGGTCGTGGTCATCAAGGGTGATTCCTCCTTAACCACTTCCGATACGACTCTGTTGTGCAACCTCTCTAGTGTGAACCTCGAGGGTGGATCCTCTTACGTTCACCTTGATGATTACATTGAGTGGAATTCACCGGGGGTGATTTCTAGGGTTTTCGCCTTGGTGTTAGACACACAGTTACTATGGTTACTATGACTTTACACTGAACCATGTTACTAAAGACGGGTCGGCCCTGAGGGCTACCCGCGCGAGCATAATAGCGAGTGATGTGGAGTCGGGTCGACCTGGAAGGTGCCCGCGAGATACTTATGAGGCGTGGCCGGGCATTCTTAGCCCTTGCTGCAAGTACTCGAGACGGGGCGATGGGGTCACATCTTTCGTGAGTCTCGGCTCGTGACCGCACTACCAACACACTATCTGTTTGGATATTTGATCCGAGGGGCCTCTGGCCTGATAGCACTAACCATCACGTGCGCATTGTATGGGTGTTCTGCGTCGTATGCATCAGCCGAAGCTTAATAGACATCAGCGACTGAGCGGCGCGCGCCGGGTTGGACTGGTAAGCACCTGCCTTTTTGAAGGAGGTATCTAGGTTTGCTCACCGGCCACGTTCGCAACATGCATGAGTTCCCGGGGCGATGGCCCATGACCCCTGGGGCATAGGTTTAGTCCGGCGTGCTTGACCTCTCTATTATGTCTAGGTGAGGTTGCGGCGTATTGTTTGGCCGAGGCCAGGCATGACCCAGGAAATTGTGTCCGGGCGGAGTTACTCGAGCGTGGTGGGTAAGTTGGTGCACCCCTGTAGGGAAGAAAACATCTATCGATAGCCTGTCCTATGGTAACGGACACTTGGAGTTGTATCCCGATCAATACAACTAAAACTGGATACTTGAGATAAGACATGGATATGAGAAATGGATAGTATGGCTCTGGGATTGCTTTCTCGTAGGGAGTCGAGGAAGGATCTCTGGCCGAGGTTGTTAACAGTACTACTACTTACTTTATGCTACTCTACTCCCTTCTGTTGCTGCAAGATGGTGGTTCCTAGAAGATGCTAGCCTTTGATAGGACTAGCTTCTCGCCCTCTTATTCTGACATTCTGCAGTTAGTCCATAGATACCACCCCTTCATTGATACCGATGCATATGTAGTGTAGATCCTTGCTTGCGAGTACTTTGGATGAGTACTCACGGTTGCTTTGCTTCCTCTTTTTTCCCTTTTCCTTTCTTTCCGGATGTTGCAACAAGATGGTGGAGCTTAGGAGCTAGACGGCACCACTGATGACTACTACTACCCCGAGGGTGCCTACTACTACGTGATGGCCGCTAATGACCTGGAGTAGTTAGAAGGATCCCAGGCAGGAGGCCTTGCCTTTTCGATCATTGTTGCTTTTGTGCTAGCCCTCTTAAGGCAGACTTGTTTAATTTATATTTGTACTCAGATATTGTTGCTTCCGCTAACTTGTTTGTATTCGAGCTCATGTATTCGAGCCCTCGAGGCCCCTGGCTTGTAATATAAAGCTTGTATTATTTTAATTTGTGTCAAGAGTTGTGTTGTGATATCTTCCCGTGAGTCCTTGATCTTGATCGTACACATTGCGTGCATGATTAGTGTACTATTGAATCGAGGGCGTCCCACCTATTGAATCTTTGTTTTCCAGTATTAATCTTGATAAAGATGGGACTGGAGATGAGTCAACTTTATTTAAAAGGTTTCCCAATGATTCAGAGTTTTTAGATCTTGATGCAAAAATTGATAAAAGTGGGATTGGAGAGGTCAAAACTTTAAGTAGCAATGAACCCAGTCTTTTGAATTTCAAGGAATTTATTATGATATTTGTTCTATAATAGATTGTATTTCCTTTTTGAAATCCATGTTGAATTCTCCTTATGCTTATAATCAAAACAAATTGTTGGGGGAAATGATACCTATGGGATCACGAGGAATCCCTTTTGCTACGGTTGGCGGGCGCGGGGCTGTGGAAAGAGCGGGATTGAGAGATCAACGCGGGGGGGGGGGGGGGGGGGGGGGGGGGGGGTTATCCAGGTTCGGGCCGCAAGTGATGTGTAATACCCTACTCCTGCTGGTTTATGTTTATCTGGTGTTCCTGGACTAGCTACAAAGCGTGCAGGGTCCAAAAAATATGAATCCTCTCTCAGTACGCCGTGGGCCTCCTTTTATAGTCAAAGGGGCTGCCACAGTGGCACACAGGAGGTGGGAAGCTATACAGTAGTCGAGTCTATCTCCTGGCACCATAGGACAAACGCATTTAATCCACTGCCGACGTGCCCTTCTTGCTTTATCGGGGATGGCAAGGAAGCTCGTCCCAGCTATCGCCGCCTCGCCTGGCTTCGACGCACGTCCGAACTGACGAGGCGTGTAGCGCCATGCTGGTTGGCTGCTGAGTTGGTGTGGTGGCAGAGTCTTCATGAAGATCTTCATGCCACCATGCAGGTGCTTGCCGAGTCGGCCTAGAAGCCGCACATCGCCACGCAGGTGCTTGCCTAGCTGGTGGGCTGGCAGCTGCATGGGAACGGCGGTGGAGTCTTGGTAGATGTGGGCCTGGCTGCGGCCCCGCAGATGTCTTCGGCAAGAGTCTTGCCGGGGCCCCGACAAGGGTCTTGCCGTGGCATCGTGGTCGTCCCCGGCAAGGGTCTTGCTGGGGATCTCGTGGGTATCCTTGGCAAGGATCTTGCCGAGGATCTTCGTCTTCTGGTTATCATCTAGTCTTGTGTGTTTCTGGTCTCCACAAAGATCTGCATGCCACCATGGCGGTGCCTCCCAAGCCTCGGTTCCAAAGTGGTTGATGGTGTTGGAACTCTTGGGCTCAAGGGTGGCTGCTCTGCTGGTGCTGGGCAACTTGCCCCGGCAAGGTTCTTGCCGGGGTTGTGGAGGCCGACCTGGCAAGGGCCTTGCCGGGGGAGCTCACCTTGCCCTTCTGCTCCTCTTGTTCCTGGCTTGGCATTGCTCTGGTGTTCTTGTGGCTTTGCTTCCTTCCTCTGCCCCGCTAGGTGTGGCCGGAGGCGCGACTCCAACTGCCCGCGCACAAGTAAAGGGGTACAAAATAGGACCCCTCCTTTTGTGCACTGACACAAATCTTTTACTAAACATATCGTTGATGCTATGATGCAATTTTTTGAATAAAAGCTTGAATTGGAAGTTTCTATCCCTAGAAAACTTTATGACGAGTGGGAACCTACTATTAAGATTAAGATCAAAGATTATGAGTGCCATGCTTTGTGTGATTTGGGTGCTAGCGTTTCCATGATTCCGAAAACTTTATGTGATGTGTTAGGTTTCCGTGAATTTGATGATTGTTCTTTAAATTCGCATCTTGCAGATTCCACTATTAAGAAGCCTATGTGAAGGATTAATGATGTTTTTATTGTTGCAAATAGGAATTATGTGCTCGTAGATTTCATTGTTCTTGATATAGATTGCAATCCTACATGTCCTATTATTCTTGGTAGACCTATACTTAGAACGATCTGTGCAATTATTGATATGAAGGAAGGAAACATTAGATTTCAATTTCCATTAAGGAAGGGCATGGATCACTTTCCAAGTAAGAAAATTAAATTTCCATATGAATATATTATGAGAGCTACTTATGGATTACATACCAAAGATGACAATACCTAGATCTATCCGTGTTTTATGCCTAGCTAAGTGCGTTAAACAACATCGCTTGTTGGGAGGCGACCCAATTTTATTTTTGTTTTTGCTTTTTAGGTTCTATTTTGCAATAAATAATTCATATAGCCTTTGTTTAGATGTGGTTTTTGTGTTTTAATTAGTGTTTGTGCAAAGTAAGACCTTTGGGGTGGCTTACGGTGATAGTTGATTTGATCTTGCTGAAAAATAGAAACTTTTGCACTCAGGAAAACAGATCTTCTTTTTAACAAAAGTGTGATAAAATACTGATTCTTTTTTCAATAGATGAATAAACAAATTTCTTAGGTTCTCATAATGTTTCAGAATTTTTGGAGTTACAGAAGTATTAGAGATTGCTACCTCTTGAGCACTGCGTTGGTTTTCCCATGATGCAGCAAAGTAGCGTAAGTATTTCCCTCCGTTTTTGAGAACCAAGGTATCAATCCAGTAGGAGGCTACGCGCGAGTCCCTCATACCTGCACAAAACAAATAAATCCTCGCAACCAATGCAAATACGGGTTGTCAATCCCTATAAGGCCACTTACGAGAGTGAGATCTGATAGATATGATAAGATAATATTTTTGGTATTTTTATGATAAAGATGCAAAGTAAAATAAAGGCAAAGGAAATAGCAAAGGAAATAACTAAGTAGTAGGAGATTAATATGATGAAGATAGACCCGGGGGCCATAGGTTTCACTAGTGGCTTCTCTCGAGAGCATAAGTATTCTACGGTGGGTGAACAAATTACTGTTGAGCAATTGACAGAATTGAGCATAGTTATGAGAATATCTAGGTATGATCATGTATATAGGCATCACATCCGAGACAAGTAGACCGACTCCTGCCTGCATCTACTACTATTACTCCACTCATCGACCGCTATCCAGCATGCATCTAGAGTACTAAGTTAAAAACAGAGTAACACCTTAAGCAAGATGACATGATGTAGAGGGATAGATCCCCTCCTCGTCTCCCTCCTCACGCCGCCAGGAGAGTCCGTGCCCGATGCCACCCGCTCGATCCCCCATCCCTCTCCTTGCTCTCGATCCCTCATGCTCCTCCTTCCCCTCGCTCGGCCCCGCTCCGTTGCAAACCCTGCATCGTGCCTCTCCTGCCTTGGATCTCAGGCGCAGGCTCCTGCATCAAGCAGGGGAGTGAGTAGGTTGAAGCCCCAGCACCCGTCACCGCCGGCCTCCTACCTCCACCGCCCGGACCCGTGCTTCTACCCGCCGCCATCTCCTTCCTGGAGCCCCTCGTCGTCTTCCGCGCCAAGTTCCAACACCAGTGCAGCCACTCGCGATGCCCTGCCTCTCATCTTCGTCGTCGTCCAGAGCCATGGAGACGAGGACAACTCAGGCGCCGAACCCGCCTCCTCTGCTCGCCTATTGCTCGGTCCTCCTCCGGCAAGAACCCAGCCGCCGCGCCCTGCTACAGCGCCACCCTCCTCGACCTCCCCGTCTTCCTGGCCTCCTCGCGTCCCCTGGCTGTCTCTCTCTGCAGCGAACAGCTGCAGCTCAGCGCCTCTGCACCCCTGCACCCCAAGTCCATCGCCACCTCGCTGGAGAACGTCGTCCTCGCCAGGATCCTCTTCGTCAGCCCCAAGCCCCACCGCCGTTGCCTCGATCTGCGATGCGTGAGGCCCCTTGGCCTTGCTGCGATCTGGACACGTCGAGACCACCGTTGCCACATTGATTCCTCTGCCCCGGAGTACCTCAAGTTTGTCTACACAAGGCTGCCAAGTACCTCTACGCACGAATATCGCCAAGTACCACGATGATACGAGAACAACTACCGTCGACGTGCATTTTGCCAAGTTCCACTACCGCCGACTAGTACGACTACCGTCACAAAAACGAGACCGTCAAGACCGGACCGACAAGTACCCCAACGCCATGTGTACAATGACCGTCGCCGAAGACCCGGGTAGCAAAATGTCAAGTACCTATGACCAAAGAACGCCAAGTACCTATCCGAAAAAACGAACATGTACCACTACGTCGGAGGCATCAGATCCGTCAAGTCCAACAATGAATTTGTACAACTATCGGCGACCCCGAATGACTACGAAACGTGAACCTCTACTTCCCCTAAAAGACGCGTCCCACTACCGTCGCCGAGATCGTGAGAACCTCTACCGTCAACCCTTCCACTACCGCCATCGCGAGAATGCCTACTTCCCTCTACGAACAAGAACCGTCCCCTTTGCACACTCCAAAGGTATAACCCCGAGACAACCGCCCGTGAACGAATGCAGGTGTGATGTATGAGATGCTCGTGCTTGCTCCGTGCTCGAATCGTCGGTGCACGTTGCCCCTCTTTTGCCTTGCCACCATCGTGGACTCATGGGACACCCGGCATCCGGGAGTGCCCCACCATCTTTTGCACGCATCCGCACACTTATCCTTTGAATCGGTATCTCAATCGAGTTACCGGAACCGAAACGTTGTCGTGGCACCGTTTTCGTTATCGTTGCCGTGGCACCCCTTTTCTTTCCACCACAGTGACAAATGCTTCATAATGCTCTTCTCAACTTTTAATAAAAATTTCATAAACTTGCACATGTCATCCGCATCATGATTACAACATTTAAAATGTTTAAAATTGTTGTTGCATTAAATTGCCAATGCATATGGGGATTTACCGGATTTGTTGTTTGTTATATCTGGCCCCATTTAAATTGTTTAAATGGTATAGTTTTGTTATGCTTCACCTCTTGTCATGTTAACCAACATTTAATATTGTTGAGTACCTAAAGGAGAGAGAACTAAATAATTGATGTGGTGTTCCGTCAATATGCAACTCGTTGCATATTGAGCTCCACTTAACTTGTAGTTTTGTTTGTGCCCTTTGCCATGCCATGCCTATTTAAACCGGACATGCATCATACTTGGTTGTGCATCAGGCCATGTTTATGTGTTGGTTGTTTACTATGTTGTTTGCTTCTTTCCGGTGTTGTTTCTTCGGGTTAGTTCTGATAACATGATGTTTGTGAGGATCCGTTCATCTGCGTTCGTTTGTCTTCTTCATGGACACGTTCTTCTTCCTTGCGGGATCTCAGGCAAGATGACCATACACTCGAAATCACTTCTATCTTTGCTTGCTAGTTGCTCGCTCTTTTGCTTTGCCTATGCCGCGATACCTACCACTTGCTATATTGTGCCTCCCATATTGCCATGTCAAGCCTCTAACCCACCCTGTCCTAGCAAACCGTTGTTTGGCTATGTTACCACTTTGCTCAGCCCCTCTTATAGCGTTGCTAGTTGCAGGTGAAGACTGGAGTTTGTTCCTTGTTGGAACATGTTTATTGTTGGGATATCACAATATATCTTATTTACTTAATGCATCTATATACTTGGTAAAGGGTGGAAGGCTCGGCCTTATGCCTGGTGTTTTGTTCCACTCTTGCCGCCCTAGTTTCCGTCATACCGGTGTTATGTTCCTTGATTTTGCGTTCCTTACGCGGTTGGGTTATAATGGGAACCCCTTGACAGTTCGCCTTGAATAAAACTCCTCCATCAAGGCCCAACATTGGTTTTACCATTTGCCACCTAGCCTTTTCTTTCCCTTGGGTCGGCCGGCTCAAGGGTCATCTTTATTTTAACCCCCCCGGGCCAGTGCTTCTCTTAGTGTTGGTCCAACTGAGCGATGTCCGGAGCTACCAGGGGCAAATCTGGGCTGGCCTACCCGATGTTTGGCTCATCTGGTGTGCCCTGAGAACGAGATATGTGTAGCTCCTATCGGGATTTATCGGCACATCTGGGTGGCTTTGCTGGTCTTGTTTCACCATTGTCGAAATGTCTTGTAACTGGGATTCCGAGCCTGATCGGGCCTTCCTGGGAGAAGGAATATCCTTCGTTGACCGTGAGAGCTTGTGATGGGCTAAGTTGGGACACCCCTGTAGGGTTTTGAACTTTCGAAAGCCGTGCCTGCGGTTATGGGCAGATGGGAATTTGTTAATGTCTGATTGTAGAAAACCTGAAACTTATCTTAATTAAAATGCATCAACCGCATGTGTAGCCATGATGGTCTCTTTCCGGCGGAGTCTGGGAAGTGAACACGGTGTTGGAGTTATGCTTGAACGTAAGTAGTTTCAGGATCACTTCTTGATCATAGTTTCTTGACCGTGCCTTTGCCTTCTCTTCTCGCTCTCATTTGCGTATGTTAGCCACCATATATGCTAGTGCTTGCTGCAGCTCCACCTCACATACTTTTACCCTACCTATAAGCTTAAATAGTCTTAATCATGAGGGTGTGAGATTGCTGAGCCCCCGTGACTCACAGATACTTCGAAAACCAGTTTGCAGGTGCTCGATGATACCGTACAGGTGACGCAACCGAGCTCAAGGGGGAGCTCGATGAAGACCTTGTTCGTAGTGTTGTTTTGTTTCAGTTGATCAGTAGTGGAGCCCAGTTGGGACGATCGGGGATCTGTGTAGCATTTGGGGTAGTCTTCTTTTATTTTGGTTCCGTAGTCGGACCTTGATTGTATCTGGTTAATGTAATGATTTATTTATGTTATTGTGTGAAGTTGCGATTGTAAGCCAACTATGTATCTCTTTCCCTTATGTATTACATGGGTTGCGTGAAGATTACCTCACTTGCGACATGTCTACAATGCGGTTATGCCTCTAAGTCGTGCTCCGGCACGTGGGAGATATAGCCGCATCGTGGGCGTTACAAGTTGGTAATCAGAGCCTTCCCCGACTTTAGGAGCCCCCTGCTTGATCGAATTGCTGGCATTATTGAGTCTAGAAAAAATGTTTTGAGTCATTTAGGATTATATATATCGGAGAGTAGGATTATTTTTACTCCTCAGTCCCTTCGTCGCTCTGGTGAGGCATCCTGACGTAGAGTTTTGACTCTTCTCTTCTCAAATTTCACTAAAAAAATTTAGGATCACGCGGGTATCTTGGAATCGTTCCGATGGTTTTGTGACGAGAACATTGCTCTTGGTGCCTCCTGACATTTAGGGGTTGTGGCAGTGTCCCAGGGAGTTGAGCTCCAAGGTGTTGTCGTCACAATTTTATCGTTGCAGTTCTGGAATACCTGAGTTTTTCACCGACATCGAAAATCTCTTTTATGCAGTTGTTGGTGAGATAACCTCGACGCCACCCAGTACTGGGGCGGGAGTTCGGGAGTATCTCTATAACTCGTATAACGGATGCTTTTCGAAGGTTGAGGTAAACGATTTCCGAAGGTTTCTTGGTTATGTGTTGAAGGATGGATATAGCTGGATGTAGGATTTGTGTAGTTTTGGGTGAGATATTTGCTTCCCCTGTATCCCCAACACCTGATTGCATAACCGAAAAGTTTCGGGAGTTTATAAGTGGGAATTCAAGTAGCTCTTAGGATATCTTTCCAATAGATGTATCATATGAAATTGGGGTTCGACATCTAGTGGTCCGCCTATCCACGGTTGGTTTTACAGTGGTCTCGTTGTGTCTTAAAGAGTCCTTGGCTATGATGACTCGGGGACGCTTCGTATGTCATGTGCACTACCTTGTACATGATGGTGTTGTACGATTGAGCCCGTGTAGGCCCCACCACGAAAACTTCGGACGAAATCTCTATCATATGTTTATTCCGGCTTATTCTGCAAGCCAATCCTTTGTTTTCTTTTATTTGTGGTATTCAAGTTGCTTCCAAGTCAAATGTTGATTCCATACCTGTCGGGACCCCGATTCCAAGTCACACCGATCTAGCATGTAACACCTCATATCACTTTACGGCCTCACGCACGGTATTCCCACGGGTGTCGCCTTACCATAGCTCGGGACCGTTTGCACCTTTTGGCTCACGTATATGATAGTATCGCTAGCATCCATATGACAGAGAACCGGGCCGACATGGCTAGTCGTGAACCCAAAGCGGCACTAACCTATGGGGACAGGCATACATGATTCACATCGAGCGTGTCGGTCAGCAGCGTGTGAATCCGGGCTGTAGCATTAGGCTAACAGGACTCCGGATGTCACCGCGTGACATTTCCCTGAAGGGACAGAAATAGGAACGAAGTGAAACACATGCTGGCCAGTCAAGTGTCCTGAGCAGTAGTGCTGGGCTAGCAGGACTCCGGTGAACCGGGCTATAGCGGACTACTATGGCTCAAGGAAGCACTAGACTACATTTCCCCATAAGAGAGGCTGCCAAGGATAAACAACTAGATTGTCGGATCCCACACATAGCAATACACGTCACACGTACGCATAACATGCAAGTATGTGTTGTAAAACATGGCATCACAACATAACGCAAACTCATATAGATAAAGGCCAGAAGAGCCACATAGCATTAAATACAAACAGGGGTCACATGACCCATCATTCAGAGCATACAAGCAACGGAAGCATTACATGTCTGAGTACAGACAACTACAAAAGAAAAAGGCTGGAAAGCCTGACTATCTACAAGTCCCTCCCAAGGGTACAAGATCGTAGCTGAGGTAACAAGCTACTCGTCGAAGTCCAAGCGGTACTACTAGTGAGACAGATGTCTCATCTTAAACATAAATAAAGCAAATGTGAGTACAAAGGTACTCAGCAAGACTTACATCAGATCCTATCATACATGCATTTGTATCAAGAAGGTAATGTGGGGTTTAGTTGCAGCAAGCTAGCTTTGACTCAGTGGCTATCCTGTTCTACGACAACGAGAAACTTCTTTGAGATGAGGAAGCGCACACGATTCCACTAATCACCACATCAATACACTACTATGGATTCATCCCCGTCTCTCCACGAGAAGGCCATCCGTAGCACTCACACTTGTCTTGAGCATTTTAGAGTATCCACTTTAAGTTTTCTATGTATGACATAAGCATCCAAGAAGTCCATAACCGAGGACATGGCTATTCGAATAGATCATGTTAACCCTGCAGGGGTGTACTTCTTCACACATGCTCTCACCACTTATCACCATATACACGTCATGTATCTCGGCAACCTTCAAGCGGAGGCCTGGCGAGGGTGTCGGCCACGACCTGACTAACCAAACCAGACTCTAATCCAGGTTTATCGCCTATTCGGGTTCCATTCGCAAGGAGATCCGGCCGGGGTTTCGCTCACGGCCCCAAACGATGTGTACAGGGTTCCCGAGCCCACCATACGGGTGCCACTCAGTACACCGGGCAACATGTGCCTAGTCTGTCCCAAGTCCACCCTACCGGGTGCCACTCGGTAGAAAAATAGCACTACCTATAAACACCCGAAACTATTTGCAACTCCTGGACAGAGATCAAGTTGGCTAATAGGTCGAGAGGGGTCGAGTTACCGGAACCCAATATGTGGTAGTAGCTAGTCCTTGGACAACATACACAGAACTCAGTTCTTAGGGACGGTTCCAGTGAGACAACCCACCATGTACTCCTACATGGCCTCTCACCGCTACCTTTACCAAATCGTGTTCACACGCTTAACTATCAACATCAGAACATAGCACTGTACTCCAATTCATTCCCAATGAATCAGACCTGACATACTCTAAGCAATAGCAGGCATGGCATGGCAAGAACACAACATGGCTCAAGCAACTCCTACACATGCTAGTGGGGTTTTTAACTATTTACTATGGCAATGACAGGTCATGCAGATGAATGGGTTCAACTACCGCAGCATAAAGTAGCAGTTGAATCGTTGATGTCCTAATGCAATAAAGGATAGAAAGAACGAGAGAGTGGGATTGTATCGGAATGAAAAAGGGGGGTTGCTTGCCTGCTAGATCAACAGGGGGCACTACTCCTTAGACAGGTACTCTCGAACACTCTCCGGAGCAGGACCTATCGAGAAGGAATGGTGTCGGAAATCAAAACACAAGCATATGCAACATTATGATGCATGAACATGGTAATGATGTTATGATTGCAATAATGCATCTAGCAACCATTTAAATGAAGTCCATATGGACCAAGGGTTCATATGCACTCCATATTTAGCATTTAAAATGCCATTATCATGTTTTCACTTATACAGTGGTATAAGTTGGTTTAACATGCATGAAAGTGGTACAGATGGATAGATTGAATTTTTCTGATAATTGTTCATATATAAATTATTTCAATCCGAGCTACGGTTGAATTTCTATAGATTTTTGAAGTTTTGAACATTTTCTGGAATTTCCTGATTAATTTTAAACCAGAAAATGAAATATTGCATCAGCATTGCGTCATGCCTGCGTCAGCAGGCTAACGGAGCTGACTAGGTCAAACCTGATGTGTGGGGTCCACACGTCAGTGACCGGTTAGTTAACAGGGGGTTAGTTTATCCTAATTATATGATTAGTGGCGCTGGGGCCCACTGTCAGTGTCAGGTTTAGTTAAATGGTGATTAGCCTTAAGCTAATCACCTGACCCATGGGGCCCACCTGACGGGCCCGCGAGGTCAAAGGGGTCAAACCCCACCAGCGTTTAACCGCTGGCGAGGCCGAACACGACGGAGGGCTCGGGAAACGCCCTCCGGCGACCATTTAGGCGGCGAAGATCACGGACGAGGAGCTGGAGCTCGTCCGCGTCGTTTGGAGCAAGCGGGAGGCTGCGGGGGTGCCTGAGCTCGCCAGAAACGAGCTCGAGGCTGCGGCCGGAGCACGGCTCCGGGTGAAAACGGGCTGCGGGGCACGGCAGGGACTACGGAGGCCCTCTACAGCCTCCTGGCGTCACCAGGAGCACGGTGACGCGCGCGGGAGCGGCTGGCTCGGCCTCTGGCCACGGTGGCGCCATGGCTGGCGGCAATGAGGTCTCGGGCGTGGCAGCTGAGCTAGCTAGGAGGGGCAAACGAGCACGGGGAGGAGGGGAGAACGAAGTAGAGCTCACGGGGAGATCGTAGACGTCGTCAGCGAGCTCGGGGACGCGCTGAGGTCGACGGTGCGGCGATGGGGATCCACGGCGGCCGGAGATGAAGACGACAGCGATGGAGGCGCTCCAGGGCCTCCCGAGGCGCGTGGCTCGACGGAGAGGTAGACGCAGACGTGGTGGAGCTTGCAGACACGAAGAGAGGGCGAGGGGAAGTCGGTGGCTACGGCAACGGCGAGCGGCGGCGACGGCAGCGCTCGGGCGGGTCGAGAGAGAGGGATCCAGGGGTGGAGGAAGAGTGAGAGAGAGTGAGAGAGGTGCGGGGCGGTGCGTGGCGTCGCGCAGAGCGACTAGGGCGACGAGGGGGAGGCCAGCCAGGCAGGTGGCGTGGCAGCACGGCGGCGCGCGCGCGTCGGCCACACGCCCTGTCCTCCTGGCGAGAGGTCAGGGACGACTGGCGTCAGCCAGCTGGCTGGCCTGGCCTGCTGGGCCGTTGGGCTGTCAAGTAGGAGGCCAGGTAAGGTTTTTTTTCCTTTTCTGTTTGCTTTTTTATTTTCTGACCTTTGTTTTGATTTAATAAAAATACTAAATCAATTTATTTTCTTCTGACAATTTTTGCAGGGGCCTAAAGGATTATTCCAAAGCCCCTCACAAAAATTCAGAATTATTGGACAATATTATATATATATATATATAAATATTTATCCAACGCAAATAATTACTGGATTAATTCCAAATGGCCAAAATAAATATTTATGAGCTCCTAAAAATATTGGTTTGAATTTTACCTCTACCCAATATTTTCAGAGAGAGACATGAACATTTTCTTGGACCCTTTTGGAGCAATTTTTATTTGGGTCATTTCCATAAATGATTTCTGAGGGTTTTACAAATCCCCATTTCAAATTTAAATGAAATTTAAACATGATGAAAACATGAAGGCTAGCCTAGGTCATACCAGAACTAGGGATGTGACAACTCGCCCCCACTCGGAAGGATCTCGTCTCGAGATTCAGGAGTTGGCGGAAAGAAAGTGGGGTACTGAAGTCGAAGACGATCTTCTCGCTCCCAAGTAGCTTCTCTCTCGGAATGATGAGACCACTGAACCTTGAGAAACTTGATGTTATGACGTCGAGTGACACGCTCTGCTTGATCCAGAATGCGGACGGGGTACTCTCGATAAGTGAGGTTATCTTGGAGATCAAGTGTTTCGTGGTCCACTCCGCGGATGGGATCCGAGAAGCAACGCCTGAGTTGAGAGACGTGGAAAACATCATGAACTCGAGAAAGATGTGGGGGTAGTTCCAACTGGTAGGCAACCTCTCCTTGATTAGCGAGAATGAGAAAGGGACCAATGTAACGAGGAGCCAACTTGCCCTTGATACTGAATCGATGGGTACCCTTCAAAGGGGTAACCCAAAGGTAAGCTTTATCGCCAACTTCATAAGCCACTACCTTATGACTACGGTCATACTGGCTCTTTTGACGAGATTGGGCTATTTTCAAATTCTCACGAATGATGCAAACTTGCTCTTCTGCCTCCTGGATCATATCCGGTCCAAAGAATTGTCTTTCACCAGTTTCTGACCAGTTCAAAGGTGTTCGACATCTTCTTCCATACAGAACCTCAAAAGGAGCTTTCTTGAGGCTGGATTTGTAGCTATTGTTATAAGTAAACTCGGCGAAGGGAAGACACTTCTCCCAATCCATACCGAATGAGATAACACAAGCTCTAAGCATGTCTTTGAGAATCTGGTTGACCCTTTCCACCTGACCACTTGATTGAGGGTGGAAATCGGTACTGAAGGAAAGATGGGTGCCCATGGCAGTTTGGAAACTCTCCCAGAAATGAGAAGTGAAAAGACTACCACAGTCTGAATTGATCTCTAGTGGAACACCATGAAGTGACACTATTCGAGAGACATATAAGTCAGCGAGTTGACTAGCAGTGATACTCTCTCTAACAGGTAGGAAGTGAGCCACTTTGGAAAGACGATCAATGACTACGAAGATAGCATTATTCCCTTCCTTGGTCCTGGGAAAGCCAGTGATGAAGTCCATACCAACTTTATCCCATTTCCATTCAGGAATAGCTAAAGGCTGAAGGGTGCCAGCAGGTCTCTGATGCTCTGCCTTCATGTGACGACAAACGTCACAGTTAGCAACAAACTAAGCGATTTCTCTCTTCATCCTAGTCCACCAGAACCTCTGGCGTAGGTCCTGATACATCTTAGTACTACCGGGAAGAATCGTGAGAGGAGATTCATGAGCCTCCTTAAGGATTAATTGCCGAAGATGTTGCTTCTTGGGGACCACCAGGCGATTCCCGAAGAAAACAACACCTCGATCATCTATAGATAAACTACCAGCAATGCCCTTAGCAATGTTTCTCTTGATCCGGGTAATCCCCGTATCATGCTTCTGGGCTTCTATGATATGATCCACAAGAGTAGGTTTCGCCACCAAGGTAGAAAGGAATCCATGAGGAGCAATGTGAAGGTTAAGCTTACAGAATTCCTCATGAAGAAGTGGTTGGCCCTGCTGCAACATGAGATTGTTACAATAGGACTTATGACATAGTGCATCAGCCACAACATTTCCCTTGCCTGGGGTGTAGGTAATCCCTAAGTCGTAATCTGAGATCAACTCCAACCAACGTCTTTGCCTAAGGTTCAAATCTGGTTGGGTGAAGATATACTTGAGGCTCTGGTGATCGGTGTAAATCTCGCAACATTTACCGAGAAGGTAATGTCGCCAGGTCTTAAGTGCATAGACTACGGCTGCAAGCTCTAGATCATGTGTAGGATAATTCTCCTCATGTGGATGCAACTGTCGAGATGCATAGGCATTCACATGGCGATCTTGCATAAGAATGCAACCTAGTCCCTGTCGTGAGGCGTCGCAGTAGATAACAAAGTCCTTAGTGAAATCCAATGGCACAAGTATGGGAGCAGAAGTCAGGCGTCTTTTCAGTTCCTGAAAACTGTGCTCACACTGTGGGGACCACTCAAACTTTTTATCTTTCTTGAGAAGTTCCGTGAGAGGTTTGGCCACTTTGGAGAAGTTCTCAACGAATCAGCGACAATAACTGTCCAGACCAAGGAAACTCCTAACTTGCTTAACTGTTTTAGGCGGAGTCCAATCAAGAACGGCCTGAACTCTCTCGGGATTGACGGCAATGCCCTTACCCGAGATCACGTGGCCTAGGTAGGTCACTTATGGCAACCAAAATTCGCACTTGGAGAACTTGGCATAAAGGCGGTGCTCTCTGAGTTTTTCTAGCACAAGTCTAAGGTGTTCGGCATGATCTTCCTTGTTCTTCGAGTAAATAAGAATATCATCGAGGTAAACCACGACGAACTTATCTAAGTACTCCATGAAGAATGAGTTCATCAAGTGAGAGAATGTAGCTGGAGCATTGGTTAGACCAAAGGACATGACGGTGTACTCGTACTGGCCATAATGAGTGACAAAAGCCGTCTTAGGAATGTCCCCATTTCTGATCTTGATTTGGTGGTAGCCTAACCTCAAATCCATCTTAGAAAAGATTGAGGATCCAGCGAGCTGATCATACAGGTCATTGATCCTGGGGAGCGGATACTTCTTCTTTATTGTGACCAAATTAACGGGATGATAATCTACAACCATCCAGTCCGTACCATCCTTCTTCTTGACGAAGAGGACGGGGCAAGTCCAGGGAGAAGAACTAGGACGGATGAAACCCTTTTGCAAGGATTCATCGAGCTGTTTCTTAAGCTCAGCTAGTTATAAGGGTGCCATCTTGTAAGGTCTCCTAAAGATAGGAGTGGTTCCTGGGATAAGATCTATGACAAATTCTACATCTCTGTCAGGTGGAATACCTGGCAGTTCCTTTGGAAAGACATCCGGAAAGTCACGGACTACCGGAATATCTTCAAGGTCTGGAAGAGGGTTGGCATTAAGAGAATAGAGCTGACGCTTTGCAACTCTAGTGGAGACGGTGACTATCTTGCCAGATGGGTGTGTAAGCTGAACAGACCTTGTGTAACAATCAATCTTGGCATAATGAGCTTTCATCCACTCCATACACAAGATGATGTTAATATCTGTAGACTTGAGGGCTATAAGTGATGCGAGGAATACAAGTCTGTCAACAAGGATTTCATTACCGTGGCTTATTCTGGTAGTTTGCCATCTAGACCCTGGAGTTTGGATTTCAAGTGGAGTTGGCATATCACAAAATGACATGTCGTGCAAACGAGCATAGCCTTCAGAGATGAAGGAGTTGGATGCTCTGGTATCGAACAGAACCGAAGCTGGATGACAGTTGACAAGGAGTGTACCAAGAACGACATCCGGATCATCATGAGCGTCTCTAGCTGAGACGTGATGCACACATCCACATTCAGTGGGAGCTGACTTGACACTAATCATCTTGCGTGATGGCTTACCACGGCCATCAGACTCCTCAGGCTGGGGTGGAGCATAGTTGGTTTGAGAGCAGTCACGTGCATAGTGTCCTGGCTCTCCGCATGTGAAACAAGTCCTTGAAGTAGGACGTGGACCCGCTTTAACAAGCGGTCTACCAATAGGCCTGGGTGGAGCATACTGCTGAACTGGGTGAGGTGCCACACAAGATGGCCTTGGTGTATAACCGGGTGGAAGAGCGGAGTTCGGAACCCAAATCCGACGCTTCTGCAAAGTAGAACTGGAAGAAGAACCCAAATCACGGGTGTGCTTACGAGACTCCTCATATGTGAGTTGAGCTGTCTCTGCATTAATGGCCTTGTTCACAAGAGCCTGGAAGGTATTGCAATGATGCAAGTGGAGATCACGACGCAACTTGGGGTTGAGACCCTTCCGGAACCTAGCCTGCTTCTTGGCGTCTGTGGACAATTGTTCTATAGCATAGCAGGCAAGGTTCTCAAATTCTCTACTATAAGCATCAACAGCCATCTTACTCTGGGTGAAACTACAAAACTCTTCTCTCTTGCGGTCGATGAGAGCCAGAGGGATGTGATGCTCGCGAAAAGCCTCAGTGAAATCTCTCCAGGTGGTTTTCTGGCTAGCTGGAAGCATAGCCTCATAGTTCTGCCACCAAATACTAGCAGGACCTTCCAGATGATAAGCAGCGTAGGTGACCTTGTTACTTTCAGCTACGTTCGCTGAACGCAGCTTGTGTGTGATACTACGGAGCCAGTCATCTGCATCGAGTGGTTCGATGGAATGATGGAAGGTAGGTGGTTTCAGACCAATGAAATCATAGATGGACACTGATTCTTTGTGCTGATGGGAGGTGTTCTCCTCAATACGTGCCAACAAGCGGTTAGACTCTCGCTTGTTCTTCTCCATCTCTAACATGAACTCTGCCAACGAAGGCAGGTCGGGAGGATCCTCATCCTTACCATCTCCGTGGTTTCGGCTATGAGCAACAGAACTTCAGTTAACTGACGACATCCTGAAGAACCAACCAAGAAAACAAGGATGGATTCAGCATCATCATAAGGATGTAGAATATAGTATGTGGAAAAATACTATCTCTTGAACTCCTAGGACAATTTCGGCAGCATAACGGCAGTAAAATGCTCGAAATGAGACATTCTGCCAAAGACGGGGTAGCACCATACTCAACATCATCACTCAAGGTTCTGGGATATTGCTAAACAGGCTACACCAGAGGTACTCAAACTGGGATATGACTCAGATCAACCAAACCTTAGAGACTACGGAGTAGTAACAAGTGATCCTGATAGACGGAAGAGAAAGCCTAGTTCCTTAACCCCGTAGGAAAGATAGGATGACTCAGATCAGAAGGCATGAGGCATAAAGAGTAAAAAGAGCCTTACGTTCCATTCCACAATCAATTCCCCTATATAGCTAAAGAATTTCTAGACTCAACTTCGACCAGGTTGGCTTGGTAATCCTACAGGCAGTCAGGCTCTGATACCAGAGCTGTCGGGACCCCGATTCCAAGTCACACCGATCTAGCATGTAACACCTCATATCACTTTGCGGCCTCACGCATGGTATTCCCACGGGTGTCGCCTTACCATGGCCCGGGACCGTTTGCGCCTTTTGGCTCACGTATATGATAGTATCGCTAGCATCCATATGTCAGAGAACCCGGGCCGACATGGCTAGTCGTGAACCCAAAGCGGCACTAACCTATGGGGACAGGCATACATGATTCACATCGAGCGTGTCGGTTAGCAGCGTGTGAATCTGGGCTGTAGCATTGGGATCACAGGACTTCGGATGTCACCGCGTGACATTTCCCCGAAGGGACAGACACAGGAACGAAGTGAAACACATGCCGGCCAGTCAAGTGTCCTGAGCAGTAGTGCTGGGCTAGCAGGACTCCGGTGAACCGGGCTGTAGCGGACTACTATGGCTCAAGGAAGCACTAGACTACATTTCCCCATAAGAGAGGCTGCCAAGGATAAACAACTAGATTGTCGGATCCCACACACAGCAATACACGTCACACGTACGCATAACATGCAAGTATGTGCTGTAAAACATGGCATCACAACATAACGCAAACTCATATAGATAAAGGCCCAGAAGAGCCACATAGCATTAAATACAAACAGGGGTCACATGACCCATCATTCAGAGCATACAAGCAACGGAAGCATTACATGTCTGAGTACAGACAACTACAAAAGAAAAAGGCTGGAAAGCCTGACTATCTACAAGTCCCTTCCAAGGGTACAAGATCGTAGCTGAGGTAACAAGCTACTCGTCGAAGTCCAAGCGGTACTACTAGTGAGACAGATGTCTCATCTTAAACATAAATAAAGCAAACGTGAGTACAAAGGTACTCAGCAAGACTTACATCAGATCCTATCATACATGCATTTGTATCAAGAAGGTAATGTGGGGTTTAGTTGCAGGAAGCTAGCTTTGACTCAGTGGCTATCCTATTCTACGACAACGAGAAACTTCTTTGAGATGAGGCAGCGCACACGAGTCCACTAATCACCACATCAATACACTACTATGGAGTCATCCCCGTCTCTCCACGAGAAGGCCATCCATAGCACTCACACTTGTCTTGAGCATTTTAGAGTATACACTTTAAGTTTTCTATGTACCACGTAAGCATCCAAGAAGTCCATAACCGAGGACACGGCTATTCGAATAGATCATGTTAACCCTGCAGGGGTGTACTTCTTCATACACGCTCTCACCACTTATCACCATATACACGTCATGTATCTCGGCAACCTTCAAGCGGAAGCCTGGCGAGGGTGTCGGCCACGACTTGACTAACCAAACCAGACTCTAATCCAGGTTTATCGCCTATTCGGGTTCCATCCACAAGGAGATCCGGCCGGGGTTTCGCTCACGGCCCCAAATGATGTGTACAGGATTCCCGAGCCCACCATCCGGGTGCCACTCAGTACACCGGGCCACGTGTGCCTAGTCTGTCCCAAGTCCACCCTGCCGGGTGCCACTCGGTAGAAAAATAGCACTACCTATAAACACCAGAAACTATTTGCAACTCCTGGACAGAGATCAAGTTGGCTAATAATTCGAGAGGGGTCGAGTTACCAGAACCCAATATGTGGTAGTACCTAGTCCTTGGACAACATACACAGAACTCAGTTCTTAGGGACTGTTCAAGTGAGACAACCCACCATGTACTCCTACATGGCCTCTCACCGCTACCTTTACCAAATCGTGTTCACACGCTTAACTCTCAACATCAGAACATAGCACTGTACTCCAATTCATTCCCAATGAATCAGACCTGACATACTCTAAGCAATAGCAGGCATGGCATGGCAAGAACACAACATGGCTCAAGCAACTCCTACACATGCTAGTGGGTTTTTAACTATTTACTATGGCAATGACAGGTCATGCAGAGGAATTGGTTCAGCTACCGCAGCATAAAGTAGCAGTTGAATCGTTGTTGTCCTAATGCAATAAAGGAGAGCAAGAAAGAGAGAGTGGGATTGTATCGCAATGAACAAGGGGGGTTGCTTGCCTGGTAGATCAATAGGGGCACTGCTCCTTAGACAGGTACTCTCGAACACTCTCCGGAGCAGGACCTATCGAGAAGGAACGGTGTCGGAAATCAAAACACAAGCATATGCAACATTATGATGCATGAACATGGTAATGATGTTATGATTGCAATAATGCATCTAGCAACCATTTAAACAAAGTCCATATGGACCAAGGGTTCATATGTACTCCATATTTAGCATTTAAAATGCCATTATCATGTTTTCACTTATACAGTGGTATAAGTTGGTTTAACATGCATGAAAGTGGTACAGATGGATGGATTGAATTTTTCTGATAATTTTTCATATATAAATTATTTCAATCTGAGCTACGGTTGAATTTCTATGAATTTTTGAAGTTTTGAACATTTTCTGGAATTTCCTGATTAATTTTAAACCAGAAAATGAAATATTGCATCAGCATTGCGTCATGCCTGCGTCAGCAGGCTAACGGAGCTGAACAGGTCAAACCTGATGTGTGGGGTCAACACGTCAGTGACCGGTTAGTTAACAGGGGGTTAGTTTATCCTAATTATAGGATTAGTGGCGCTGGGGCCCACTGTCAGTGTCAGGTTTAGTTAAATGGTGATTAGCCTTAAGCTAATCACCTGACCCATGGGGCCCACCTGACGGGCCCGCGAGGTCAAAGGGGTCAAACCCCACCGGCGTTTAACCGCCGGCGAGGCCGAACACGGCGGAGGGCTCGGGAAACGCCCTCCGACGACCATTTAGGCGGCGGAGATCACGGACGAGGAGCTGGAGCTCGTCCGCGTCGTTTGGAGCAAGTAGGAGGCTGCGGGGGTGCCTGAGCTCACCGGAAACGAGCTCGAGGCGGCGGTCGGAGCACGTCTCCGGGTGAAAATGGGCTGCGGGGCACGGCAGGGACTGCGGAGGCCCTCTACGGCCTCCTGGCGTCACCAGGAGCACGGTGACACGCGCGGGAGCGGCTGGCTCGGCCTCTGGCCACGGTGGCGCCATGGCCGGCGGCGATGAGGTCTCGGGCGCGGCAGCTGAGCTAGCTAGGCGGGGCAAACGAGCACGGGGAGGAGGGGAGAACGAAGTAGAGCTCACGGGGAGATCGTAGACGTCGTCAGCGAGCTCGGGGACGCGCTGAGGTCGACGGTGCAGCGATGGGGATCCACGGCGGCCGGAGATGAAGACGACAGCGATGGAGGCGCTCCAGGGCCTCCCGAGGCGCGTGGCTCGACGGAGAGGTAGACGCAGACGTGGTGGAGCTTGCAGACACGGAGAGAGGGCGAGGGGAAGTCGGTGGCTACGGCAACGGCGAGCGGCGGCGACGGCAGCGCTCGGGCGGGTCGAGAGAGAGGGATCCAGGGGAGGAGGGAGAGTGAGAGAGAGTGAGAGAGGTGCGGGGCGGTGCGTGGCGTCACGCAGAGCGACCAGGGCGACGAGGGGGAGGCCAGCCAGGCAGGTGGCGTGGCAGCACGGCGGTGCGCGCGCGTCGGCCACACGCCCTGTCCTCCCGGCGAGAGGCCAGGGACGATTGGCGTCGGCCAGCTGGCTGGGCTGGCCTGCTGGGCCGTTGGGCTGTCAGGTAGGAGGCCCAGGTAAGGTTTTTTTTCCTTTTCTGTTTCCTTTTTTATTTTCTGACCTTTGTTTTGATTTAATAAAAATACTAAATCAATTTATTTTCTTCTGACAATTTTTGCAGGGGCCTAAAGGATTATTCCAGAGCCCCTCACTAAAATTCAGAATTATTGGACAATATTTTATATATATAAAAATATTTATCCAACGCAAATAATTTTGGATTAATTCCAAATGGCCAAAATAAATATTTATGAGCTCCTAAAAATATTGGTTTGAATTTTACCTCTGCCCAATATTTTCAGAGAGAGACATGAACATTTTCTTGGACCCTTTTGGAGCAATTTTTATCTGGGTCATTTCTAGAAATGATCTCTGAGGGTTTTACAAATCCCCATTTCAAATTTAAATGAAATTTAAACATGATGCAAACATGAAGGCTAGCCTAGGTCATACTAGAACTAGGGATGTGACAATACCTTTCCTAAGCGGTGTTCTCATGTTCCTATGTGAATACTAATCCTTCATGATAATCGAGACTGTCTTGTCAATCCTTTTCAACCGGTGTGTTTCTCTTCAAGTGGATACATTCATTTCAACATTCGCAAGATCAACTCCAAGTCTTCTCAACGGTGTTTGTTTCATCCGTCTCCAAGTTGTCTTTGTTTTCCCGCCCTCCCACCCTTGTTTCTTCAAGGACTCATATATCTTAATCAAGTATCCATCTTATTCATTTGAAGTCTCTTCATTCTTTTTCGTCAATATTCTAATCTGATGTTTCTCATGAAGATTCTAACGGAGCTTCAAGTTCATCATTCGTCATTCTTTTTCTTCTCCGGCGGATTCAATTCAAGCTTTTGGTGTTGGTCATATCCTTTAACTCGTTTCATATGTTTTCCATGCCGGTGCACCTTATTATCATTCCACTTCTCGCTATTTAATTGTTCCGGAGTGCTGAAGATATCTCAGAAGGCTAGTCTTGTCATTCTAGATTCATTCAAGATCTTTCGAGAAGTTGTCTCATTCAAGCCATTTAAATCAACTGGTGCAATATCTTTCAAGTAATCGTTCAACGGTGTTTCTTTTCAGTGGGCCCTAACCCACAGGCCTTTTCCCAGGATCTTACCTTACTCTTCTAATCTTCCCGGAGTTGTTCGCAAATTCATTTCAAAGCTTGATGTAAGAATGAATTTTTCATCAGTCAAATGCTTTTCTCCAAGATCTTTCAAATTCTTTTCATCGTTTGGCTCAACCCCTTCGCTTTTCATTACCCCGGAGTATCTTAATAACTCTTGTTGGTGTTTCGTCGTCATGATCAACATTTGAAGACCGAAGAAGTTTTTTCTCTCAATCTTGCTCCTTTCTCTTCAAGATTCATGGTTTTAACTTAAATGTCATACTCTCATAATTGTTTTTCGATTGCGAGATATTCTTTTCACCCATCTGGAGTAATTCAGAGTATTTTCAGTTTGATTCTCTGGAGCCCATGATCTCAGAATTATTCATTCTAGCTTTCAGCTCCCGTTTCTCCCAATCTTACCGGTGCATCATTCAAATATTCTCTAATCAATTCATGATCTCTTCGCTCTCATGTATCTAAATCCTAGCAAGCATCTTCGTTCATTTGCTAATTATACCCGGTGTTTCTTTATCTTTCCTTCTTTCATTTTCAATTCTTACGGTGGTTCGTTCAAGAGATCTCTTCTTTCGTTACCGTATCAAGTCACTCGTTCTTTCCAATCCTACCGCTGGTTTGTTGAAGACCCTCTCAAATTTATGCTATACCTCTATTGATCCTTTTCAATGAGAATAAGTAGTATGCAAAAATCCGTTGCTTGTCATCAATTTAATTGGTGAAGGATAAGCATAATGCAATTCTTATTCTTGTTTCATCCAAGTGATTAATTCCTTATTCCGGAGGCTCATCAACTTCTTGATTTCAATTGTTTCATCTTTTCTTTTCCCGGAGTTTCAAGATCTCTCATTTATCTCGTCGCAAAGCTCCATTTAATCATTTCAAGGCTTCACCTTATATTCTCAACTTCTCTTTCTTTTGTCATCCTTTCGTTTACCAGAGTTCTTCATGGAGGCGCTACATGATGGTTCATCAGGGATTTAATTCCTTCGCGAAGTGTTCTTCGTGATTCTTTTCAGAGGAGCTCAAGCTTTCTTCTTCTTGCAATCCGGAGTGCAATTGTTCTCCCTTATCTTTTGAGGTGGTAATATATCATTCTTCATTCACAAGAATGAGGTATCTTAAATCCATCAATCTCTTCATTGGAGTTATCTTGGGTTACATTTCACCTAAAGCTTTCCCTAAGGATTGTTGCTATTTATCGTGCTTATAAATGACCCAAGTTCTTCATTTATCCTCCCGGTGAAATAACTTTCTTGTCTTCTTGTTCATATCAATCCAATTCTTTTTCCCGTGAGTGGCAGGTCGTCACCTCATAATTTGAGATGTATTCCATAAGACCACATCAAGCTTATTCTTTTGGTTGTTGGTTTTCCAACAACTCCGTTCGACCCTTCTCCTAAAGCTGCTTTCAATCTCATTTGCGGTAGAAGATATTGTTACTCCTCCGTTCATTCCATTCCAACCTCTCATTTCTTCCGGAGGCATTGTGAGGTTGCTCTCTGCAAACCTTCTTCTTGTTCTTGTCAGGATCTTGTTTTTTTCGTGCTTATCCATTTAACCGGAGTGTTATGTCCTCTGCTCAAGTTCTTTTCATGTTATCAAGTCTGGCATAACTTCTCAACCGGGGTGCTGCTCGAATTTGTTCTCCCTTGTTCCTCTTTTCTAATGGAGTGTTTTCAACTCTGTTCATCTTCGTTGTATTCTTTCTTTCAAATTTGTTCAACCTCTCAAGTTTCGTGGTTTCACTCATTAGTCAAAGAAGCAACTTAGTTTTACCTCTTCTCTTTTCTCTTCTGTATCCCTCCGGTGCCATTCTAGATCTCGGGACGAGATCCTCTCGTAGTGGTGGAGTGTTGTAACGCCCCAAGACCGGAGCTGCAGATGCCTTCCAGGGTTTCCGGGTTTCGTTGTGTGTTTTGTTTCGTCTGTTGCATTCATCTTTTCATCATGTCATCATGCCACCATGTCATTAATTTTTGCATCTCAAATCAACTAAATAAATTTCATGGATCTTCGGTCCATTTAAATCAAGGGAACTCACATGGTGATTTCTCTATATAACATATGCTCCCGATATTAGGGAGCTATATTAAATATTCCAATAATTTGGATTCACCCATAAACACACTTGCAAAATATCCCAATGCCATTGTTATCTTAATTCTTGGTCTCCAACATTGCCATATATTCTTTCATCATATTCCAGAGCTCCACCAAAAACCCGAACATTTTTGGCCTCACCGAACCTAGTCCCAATTCAAAACCATTTGAATTATATTCAAATGAATTTGAATTCAATTCCTGCAATCTTGTCACTTCTATTTTTTCTGTGGTCATGTTTATTTTTATGAGTCTAGGAAAATTGTCCTCTTTCTCAAACTCTTTTTCCCTAACCCCCCTTCTTTTTCCCCTCTCTCTATTTTCTTTTCGACTAAAGAAGAAAGAGAGGAGAGGGAGAGCCCATTCCAGCAAGCCCAGCTGACCCCTCCTCTCTACTGGGCTGGGCCCAAGCCCACCTAACGCTGCTAACCCTAGCCGTCCGACCGAAACCTCCCTCTCTGGCCGATCCCCTCCTCGTCTCCCTCCTCACACTGCCAGGAGCGTCCGTGCCCGACGCCACCCGCTCGATCCCCCATTCCTCTCCTTGCTCTCGATCCCCCATGCTCCTCCTTCCCCTCGCTCGGCCCCGCTCCCTTGCAAACCCTGCATCGCGCCTCTCCTGCCTTTGATCTCAGGCGCAGGCTCCTGCACCAAGCACGGGAGTGAGTAGGTTGAAGCCCCAGCACCCGTCGCCGCTGGCCTGCTACCTCCACCGCCCGGACCCGTGCTTCTGCCCGCCGCCATCTCCTTCCTGGAGCCCCTCGTCGTCTTCCGCACCAAGTTCCAACACCAGTGCATCCGCTCGCGGTGCCCTGACTTTCATCTTCGTCGTCGTCCAAAGCCATGGAGAGGAGGACAACTCAGGCGCCAACCCCGCCTCCTCTTCTCGCCTGTTGCTCGGTCCTCCTCCGGCAAGAACCCAGCCGCCGCACCCTGCTGCAGCGCCACCCTCCTCGACCTCCCCGTCTTCCTGGCCTCCTCGCGTCCCCTGGTTGTCTCTCTCTGCAGCGAACAGCTGCAGCTCAGCACCTCGACACCCGTGCACCCCAAGTCCATCACCACCTCGCTGGAGAACGTCGTCCTCGCCAGGATCCTCTTCGTCAGCCCCAAGCCCCACTGCCGCTGCCTCGATTTGCGGTGCGTGAGGCCCCTTGGCCTTGCTGCGATCTGGATATGTCGAGACCACCGTTGCCACGTTGATTCCTCTGCCCCGGAGTACCTCAAGTTCGTCTACACGAGGCTGCCAAGTACCTCTACGCATGAATATCACCAAGTACCGCGATGATACGAGAACAACTACCGTCGACGTGCATTTTGCCAAGTTCCACAACCGCCGACTAGTACGACTACCGTCACAAAAACGAGACCGTCAAGACCGGACTGACAAGTACCCCAACGTCATGTGTACAATGACCGTCGCCGAAGACCCGGGTAGCAAAACGTCAAGTACCTATGACTGAAGAATGCCAAGTACCTCTCTGAAAAAACGAACATGTACCACTACGTCCGGAGGCATCGGATCCGTCGAGTCCAACAACGAATTTGTACAACTATCGGCGACCCTGAACGACTACGAAATGTGAACCTCTACTTCCCCTACAAAACGTGTCCAACTACCGTCGCCGAGATCGTGAGAACCTCTACCGTCGACCCTAGAGCATGCGAGAACGACTACTTCCACTACCGCCGTCGCGAGAACGCCTACTTCCCTCTACGAACGAGAACCGTCCCCTTTGCACGCTTCGAAGGTATAACCCCGAGACGACCGCCCGTGAACGAATGCAGGTGTGATGTATGAGATGCTCGTGCTTGCTCCATGCTCGAATCGTCGGTGCACGTTGCCCCTCTTTTGCCTTGCCACCATCGTCGACTCATGGGACACCCGGTATCCGGGAGTGCCACACCATCTTTTGCACGCATCCGCACACTTCTCCTTTGCATCGGTATCTCAATCGAGTTACTGGAACCGGAACATTGTCGTGGCACCGTTTTCGTTATCGTTGCCGTGGCACCCCTTTTCTTTCCACCATGGTGACAAATGCTTCATAATGCTCTTGTCAACTTTTAATAAAAATTGCATAAACTTGCACATGTCATCCGCATCATGATAACAACATTTAAAATGTTTAAAATTGTTGTTGCATTAAATTGGTAATGCATATGGGGATTTACCGGATTTTTTGTTTGTTATATCCGGCCCCATTTAAATTGTTTAAATGGTATAGTTTTGTTATGCTTCACCTCTTGTCATGTTAACCAACATTTAATATTGTTGAGTACCTAAAGGAGAGAGAACTAAATAATTGATGTGGTGTTCCGTCAATATGCAACTCGTTGCATATTGAGCTCCACTTAACTTGTAGTTTTGTTTGTGCCCTTTGCCATGCCATGCCTATTTAAACCGGACATGCATCATACTTGGTTGTGCATCAGGCCATGTTTATGTGTTGGTTGTTTACTATGTTGTTTGCTTCTTTCCGGTGTTGCTTCTTCGGGTTAGTTCTGATAACGTGATGTTTGTGAGGATCCGTTCATCTGCGTTCGTTTGTATTCTTCATGGACTCGTTCTTCTTCCTTGCGGGATCTCAGGCAAGATGACCATACCCTCAAAATCACTTCTATCTTTGCTTGCTAGTTACTCGCTCTTTTGCTTTGCCTATGCCGCGATACCTACCACTTGCTATATCGTGCCTCCGATATTGCCATGTCAAGCCTCTAACCCACCTTGTCCTAGCAAACCGTTGTTTGGCTATGTTACCGCTTTGCTCAGCCCCTCTTATAACGTTGCTAGTTGCAGGTGAAGATTGGAGTTTGTTCCTTGTTGGAACATGTTTATTGTTGGGATATCACAATATATCTTATTTACTTAATGCATCTATATACTTGGTAAAGGGTGGAAGGCTCGGCCTTATGCCTGGTGTTCTGTTCCACTCTTGCCGCCCTAGTTTCCGTCATACCGGTGTTATGTTCCTTGATTTTGCGTTCCTTACGCGGTTGGGTTATAATGGGAACCCCTTGACAGTTCGCCTTGAATAAAACTCCTCTAGCAAGGCCCAACATTGGTTTTACCATTTGCCACCTAGCCTTTTCTTTCCCTTGGGTCGGCCAGCTCAAGGGTCATCTTTATTTTAACCCCCCCGGGCCAGTGCTTCTCTAAGTGTTGGTCTAACTGAGCGATGTCTGGAGCTTCCAGGGGCAACTCTGGGTTGGCCAACCCGACGTATGGCTCATCCGGTCTTCCCTGAGAACGAGATATGTGCAGCTCCTATCGGGATTTGTCGACACATCTGGGTGGCTTTGCTGGTCTTGTTTTACCATTGTCGAAATCTCTTGTAACCGGGATTCCGAGCCTGATTGGGTCCTCCTAGGAGAAGGAATATCCTTCGTTGACCATGAGAGCTTGTGATGGGCTAAGTTGGGACACCCTTGCAGGGTTTTGAACTTCCGAAAGCCGTGCCCGCGGTTATGGGCGGATGGGAATTTGTTAATGTCCGATTGCAGAAAACCTGAAACTTATCTTAATTAAAATGCATCAACCGCGTGTGTAGCCGTGATGGTCTCTTTCCGGCGGAGTCCGGGAAGTGAACACGGTGTTGGAGTTATGCTTGAACGTAAGTAGTTTCAGGATCACTTCTTGATCATAGTTTCTCGACCATGCCTTTGCCTTCTCTTCTCGCTCTCATTTGCGTATGTTAGCCACCATATATGCTAGTGCTTGCTGCAGCTCCACCTCACATACCTTTTACCCTACCTATAAGCTTAAATAGTCTTGATCGCGAGGGTGTGAGATTGCTGAGCCCCCATGACTCACAGATACGTCCAAAACTAGTTTGCAAGTGCTCGATGATACCGTATAGGTGACACAACCGAGCTCAAGGAGGAGCTCGATGAAGACCTTGTTCGTAGTGTTGTTTCGTTTCAGTTGATCAGTAGTGGAGCCCAGTTGGGACGATTGGGGATCTGTGTAGCATTTGGGGTAGTCTTCTTTTATTTTGATTCAATAGTCGGACCTTGATTGTATCTGGTTGATGTAATGATTTATTTATGTTATTGTGTGAAGTGGCAATTGTAAGCCAACTATGTATCTCTTTCCCTTATGTATTACATGGGTTGTGTGAAGATTACCTCACTTGCGACATGTCTACAATGCGGTTATGCCTCTAAGTTGTGCTCCGACACGTGGGAATATAGCCGCATCGTGGGCGTTACAAGTTGTCCAGTGCCTGTGGATAGACAGAGGTCACCGGCACGGGCGGCTTGCCCCTCTTGGCAGGGGGGCGCCTGCCGGAGTCCGGAACCACTGGAGGTTCCGGCACGGTGTTCGGCTGAGGGCCGAACTTGGAGCCCTTGGGAGTCTTGCTCCCTTTGCGCTTGGAGTCTGGAAGGTCGCCTTGAGGCGCCTCCAGGACTACCTCCCCTCGGTTCGGTGCCCCTTGAGACAATACCTCGACATTGTCCGTAGGGCGAGGAGAGGAGGCGGTTGGAAGTGAATCACTATTCATCTCCGACGAGTCCAAGGAACCGTCCGACGAGGATACGTCGATACGGGCTCGGGGCGGACTGCATGATCATATTCGACATTAGGAGAAGCAGTGCAATAAAAGTATGCTATGAGTTACTCTGGTATCCGAATACTTACGACTTCTCTAGGGGCTTGGCCCTGAGTAACCACTCGTCTTTGCTGTCAGCTGCGGTGGTGGAACAGTCCAGAAGGAGAGTCCTTCCCTTCTTGGACCCTCCGGCCTCCCCGGTTGGGGCGGCCTTCCTTTTCCTGTCTTCCCCGGCTGGAGGGGGAGAACCTTCATCTTCCTCCTCCTCGTTTTCACGGGAGGAGTGCGTCTCGGAGTTATCGGATGATGAGTCTGATACCACCTGGCGCCGGAAACTCTTTCGGGTTCCCGTGGCCTTCTTCTTGATCTTCTTCTCCGGCACCTCATAAGGAGCCGGAGTCCGCATCTCCGCCAGGAGAGCGTCTGCAGGGTTTTCGGCCAGAGGGGCCAGCCAGTGAATCTGCTCCGATGTCTCCACCCAGTCCTGTCAAAGGCATGGTAGCTCAGACCCCGCACATGGTTAAACTATGGAAAATAAATAACCTACGAGATGTACAGAACTTACCGGATTCGCAGGGCGCGTCGCGCTTAGCCCATGGTCCTCGGTAAGGGGAGGGGGTGGGACCTCGGCGCCCTTGAACAGCACCTTTCAGACGTCCTGATGCGTTGTGTCGAAGAGCTCGCGTAGAGTCTGGTGTTGGGCCGGGTCGAACTCCCATAAGTTGAAAGCCCGTTGTTGACACGGGAGGATCCGGCGAAAGAGCATGACCTGGACTATGTTGACAAGCTTGAGTTTCTTGCCTATCATGTTCCGGATACACTTCTGGAGTCCGTCCAGCTCCACCGATGAGCCCCAGGACAGTCCCTTCTCCTTCCAGGGAGTGAGCCGCGTGGGGATTCCGGATCCAAACTCGGGGACCGCCACCCAGTTGGTGTCGCGCGGCTCTGTGATGTAGAACCACCCCGATTGCCACCCATTTATGGTCTCCACGTAGGAGCCCTCGAGCCATGTAATGTTGGGCATTTTGCCCACCATGGCTCCGCCGCATTCCGCATGTTGGCCGCCTACTACCTTCGGTTTGACATTGAAGGTCTTCAGCCACAGGCCGAAGTGGGGCCGGACACGGAGGAAAGCCTCGCACACGACGATGAACGCCGAGATGTTGAGGATGAAATTCTGAGCTAGATCATGGAAGTCCAGCCCATAATAGAACATAAGGCCGCGGACGAATGGATGGAGGGGAAACCCCAGTCCGCGGACGAAGTGGGTGAGGAAAACCACCCTTTCGTAAGGTTCCGGGGCAGGGACGATCTGCCCCGCGGCTGGCAGCCGGTGCGCAATATCCGCGGCTACGTATCCGGCCCCGCGCAGCTTTTTGATGTCTCCCTCCGTAACGGAAGAGACCATCCACTTGCCTCCCGCTCCGGACATGTTTGGAGAGGGTTGAGGAGAAGGATGTGGACTTGGGCGCTGGAGCTCGAGTGCGTGAGAATGGATGAGCAAGGAGGAAGAAGGCGTGGGTAGAAAAAGGTGAACCCTTATCCCTTTATAAGGGCGGACAAAAACTATGCGCCCCCACCAGCCTGGTAAAACTCGCTTATCCCCCAAGCGCTGTAATTGATGGCGCAGTTGGGTTACCCACGTCGGTATTGATGGGAATCCCATAATAAGGGGACACGATCTCTGCTTCGACAAGACGTGCCAAGGAAACCGCCTCGCAGAACACGCTGAGTTTGGTTGTGAAAGACGATTCGAATGGTGACCTGGCTGTGGTGTGATATCACACTGCGAAACGCGTCGGCAGATTAGATTTGTGGAAATATTATTCTCTCTACAGTGGTATGTGGAACTTATTTTTGAAGGGTCGGACACTATCCTTGTATTCAAAACTCTTCCATGATGTATGCGGAGGAGGAACCCGCCTTGCAATGCCGAATACAACACTTCGCGCCGGACTCATCATCATTGAAGCCTGGTTCAGGGGCTACTAAGGGAGTCCTGGATTAGGGGGTCTCTGGACAGCCGGACTATATCCTTCGGCCGGACTGTTGGACTATGAAGATACAAGATTGAAGACTTTGAGTCGTGTCCGGATGGGACTCTACTTCACGTGGAAGGCAAGCTAGGCAATACGAATATGTATACCTCCTCCTTTGTAACCGACCTTGTGTAACCCTAGCCCCCCGGTGTCTATATAAACCAGAGGGTTTTAGTCCGTAGGACAACAGACAATCATACCATATGCTAGCTTCTAGGGTTTAGCCTCTCTGATCTCGTGGTAGATCAACTCCTGTACTACTCATATTATTAAGAACAATCAAGCAGGATGTAGGGTATTACCTCCATCAAGAGGGCCCGAACCTGGGTAAACATCGTGTCCCCCGTCTCCTGTTACCATCCACCTAGACGCACAGTTCGGGACCCCCTACCCGAGATCCGCCGGTTTTGACACCGACACCTTTCCTTAACGGAAATTGGAATCTAATATTTCCTTCCTTCATATCAATAATTGCACCAATCATTCTAAGGAAAGGTCTACCAAGAATAATAGGACATGAAGGATTGTAATCTATGTCAAGAACAATAAAATCTATGGGAACATAATTCCTATTTGCAACAATAATAACATCATTAATTCTTCCCATAGGTTTCTTAATAGTGGAATCCGCAAGGTGCAAGTTTAGAGAGCAATCATCAAAATCATGGAAACCTAACAAATCACACAAAGTCTTTGGAATCGTGGAAACACTAGCACCCAAATCACATAAAGCATAGCATTCATGATATTTAATTTTAATTTTAATAGTTGGTTCCCACTCATCAGAAAGTTTTCCAGGGATAGAAACTTCCAATTCAAGTTTTTCTTCATAAGATTGCATCAAGGCATCAACGATATGTTTAGTAAATGCTTCATTTTGACTATAAGCGTGAGGAGAATTTAGCATGGATTGCAACAAGGAAATACAATCAATCAAAGAGCAATTTTCATAGTTAAATTCCTTGAAATCCATAATAGTGGGTTTAGCAACATCTAGGGTTTTAATTTCTTCAATCCCACTTTTATCAAATTTAGCATCAAGATCAACAAATTCCGAATCCTTGGAACGCCTTCTAGGTAAAGGTGGATCATATTCAGTCCCATCATTATCAAGATTAATATTGCAAAACAAATATTTAATAGGGGACACATCAATAACTTTTAGATCTTCATCTTTATTTTCATAGGAACTAGAAGAACATGCTCTTATAAAGGCATATTTCTTAGCACGCATCATAGCGGTTCTTTCTTTGCACTCATCAATGGAAATTCTCATGGCTTTGAGAGACTCATTAATATCATGCTTAGGTGGAATAGATCTAAGTTTCAAAGAATCAACAACAAGAGAAATTCTATCAACATTCCTAGCCAAATCATCAATCTTAAGCAATTTTTCTTCAATCATAGCATTAAAATTCTTTTGCGAAGTAATAAATTCTTTAATAATAGATTCAAAATCAGAGGGCATCTTATTATAATTTCCATAAGAATTGTTGTGGGAATTACCATAATTATTAGAGGGATTATTAGGATAAGGCCTAGGGTTGAAATTTCCTCTATACGCGTTGTTACCAAAATTGTTCCTACCAACAAAATTCACATCCATAGATTCATTATTATTCTCAATCAAAGTAGACAAGGGCATATCATTAGGATCAGAAGAAACACTCTTATTAGCAAATAATTTCATAAGTTCATCCATCTTTCCATTCAAAACATTAATTTCCTCTATCGCATGGACCTTTTTATTAGTAGATCTTTCAGTATGCCATTGAGAATAATTAACCATAATATTATCTAGGAGTTTAGTAGCTTCTCCTAAAGTGATTTCATAAAAGTGCCTCCCACGGCCGAATCTAAAAGATTTCTAGAAGCAAAATTCAATCCGACATAATTTTTTTAAATAATCATCCACAAATTTAAACCATGAGTAGGGCAATTACGTATCATTAGTTTCATTCTCTCCCAAGCTTGTGCCTGTTCATGATCAAGTTGCTTAAAATTAATAATATTGTTTCTAAGAGAGATGATCTTAGCGGGAGGAAAATACTTAGAGATAAAAGCATCTTTGCATTTGTTCCATGAATCAATACTATTTTTAGGCAAAGACGAAAACCAAGCTTTAGCACGATCTCTAAGCGAAAAAGGAAACAACTTCAATTTAACAATATCATTATCCACATCTTTCTTCTTTTGTATATCACACAAATCAACTAAGCTATTAAGATGGGTAGCGGCATCTTCACTAGGAAGGCCGGAAAACGGATCTTTCATGACAAGATTCAGCAAAGCAACATTAATTTCACAAGATTCAGCAAAGCAACATTAATTTCACAAGATTCAACATCGGTAAGAGGAGCAATCGGAGTGCTAATAAAATCATTGTTGTTGGTATTGGTGAAGTCACACAATTTAGTGTTATCTTGAGCCATCGTGACAAACAAGCAAACTAACACACAAGCAAACAAAAAGCAAGCATGCAAAAAGAGGCAAATAGAGAAAGAGAGGGAGTATAGAGAGAGAGAGGGCGAATAAAACGGCAAGGGTGAAGTGGGGGAGAGGAAAACGAGAGGCAAATGGCAAATAATGTAATGCGGGAGATAAGGGTATGTCATGGGTACTTGGTATATTGACTTTTGCGTAGACCTCCCCGGCAACGGCGCCAAAAATCCTTCTTGGTACCTCTTGAGCACTGCGTTGGTTTTCCTCGAAGAGGAAGGGATGATGAAGCAAAGTAGCGTAAGTATTTCCCTCAGTTTTTGAGAACCAAGGTACAATCCAGTAGGAGGCTACGCGCGAGTCCCTCGTACCTACACAAAACAAATAAATCCTCGCAACCAACGCAAATAGGGGTTGTCAATCCCTATAGGGCCACTTACGAGAGTGAGATCTGATAGATATGATAAGATAATATTTTTGGTATTTTTATGATAAAGATGCAAAGTAAAATAAAGGCAAAGTAAATAACTAAGTAGTAGGAGATTAATATGATAAAGATAGACCCGGGGGCCATAGGTTTCACTAGTGGCTTCTCTCGAGAGCATAAGTATTCTACGTACGGTGGGTGAACAAATTACTATTGAGCAATTGACAGAATTGAGCATAGATATGAGAATATCTAGGTATGATCATGTATATAGGCATCACGTCCGAGACAAGTAGACCGACTCCTGCCTGCATCTACTACTATTACTCCACTCATCGACCGCTATCCAGCATGCATCTAGAGTATTAAGTTAAAAACAGAGTAACGCCTTAAGCAAGATGACATGATGTAGAGGGATAGACTCATGCAATATGAAGAAAACCGCATCTTGTTATCCTCGATGGCAACAATACAATACGTGCCTTGCTGCCCTTACTGTCACCGGGAAAGGACACCGCAAGATTGAACCCAAAGCTAAGCACTTCTCCCATTGCAAGAAAGATCAATCTAGTAGGCCAAACCAAACTGATAATTCGAAGAGACTTGCAAAGATAACCAATCATACATAAAAGAATTCAGAGAAGATTAAAATATTATTCATAGATAGACTTGATCATAAACCCACAATTCATCGGTCTCAACAAACACACCGCAAAGAAAAGATTACATCGATGAGATGTCCACAAGAGAGGGGGAGAACATTGTATTGAGATCCAAAAAGAGAGAAGAAGCCATCTAGCTACTAACCATGGATCCGTAGGTCTGAGGTAAACTACTCACACTTCATCGGAGGGGCTATGGTGTTGATGTAGAAGCCCTCCGTGATCGATGCCCCCTCTGGCGGAGCTCCGGAACAGGCCCGAAGATGGGATCTCGTGGATACAGAAAGTTACGGCGGTGGAATTAGGGTTTTTGGCTCCTGTTCTGATCGTTTGGGGCTACGTGGATATATATAGGAGGAAGAAGTATGTCGGTGGAGCAACAGGGGCCCCATGAGGGTGGAGGGCACGCCGGGGGGGGGGGCGGGTAGGCGTGCCCCCTACCTCGTGGGCTCCTGCTACGTGGCTTGACATAGGGTCCAAGTCTCCTGAGTTGTATTCGATGAGAAAATCACGTTCCCGAAGGTTTCATTCCGTTTGGACTCCGTTTGATATTCCTTTTCTTCGAAACCCTAAAACAGGCAAAAAAACAACAATTGTGGGCTGGGCCTCTGGTTAATAGGTTAGTCCCAAAAATAATATAAAAGTAGATAATAAAGCCCAATAATGTCCAAAACAGTAGATAATATAGCATGGAGCAATCAAAAATTATAGATACGTTGGAGACGTATCACTCTTCAGCAATGTAGCAACATTTGCACAGTCTATCTCGATACATAACTTCCCCCAGTAGCGTTTCCTTAGTTCTGCTAAACCATAGAGAATGGCAGCCATTTCAGCTTCCTCGGCCGAGCTACACGGGGTTAGTTTTTTACAAATGGATAGAGCAACGCATTTATTCCCATCTCTGACAACAATACCAGCAAAGGTCTCTCCAGAACTATTTAAGAACGATGCATCGTTGTTCATTTTCCAGGTCCCGATTTTTGGTGGTAACCACGCCTCAGTCTCCTCAGCACTTTCCGTCAGTATGGCATGATTGGGCCTATTTCTTCTGCTCATGCTTGAGTTAACAGTCATGGCAGTAGTAATTCCTTGGGACATCGGATGCTTCCCTTTAATTCTTGTGGATACAGCTTGACTCCCGCATGGGTCCACATCCACATTGGGAACCTGTGTAGCTGCCTCGGGATCAATGTTGCTCATGCTTGCTACACCTAGTTCCTTGTAGTATTTAGTTAGAAATTGGACTGAAGCCCCAATTTTCGCTCTCCCTTTTGCATGTACGCAGTTCTCACGTAGCCACCATGCACGCCACATCAAGAGCATGATTTTCTGCCTAACATCCACATTGCATGTATCCAGCAAGAGTTGCAGCCAATCCACACCTATGTATTTGAACTGTTCTTCTGCTAGCAAGTCCCATACTTTTCCCATCTCCATGTGAAGAGCCCTGGCCTTGGTGCATGACACCGTAGCATGGTACTCATCCTCTGTTTACTTTCCACAGATATTACATATGTTATCAATCTCCAGTTTTCTTTAACATTTATTTTTCTTCGTGGCCAAGGTTTCAGTTGTGACTCTCCATCCAAAAATGTGAATTTTCTCTAGGCATTTGGATTTCCAGATTAAGTCCCAAATACTTCTGTTGTCCGCGTCACGTGCTGAGCTTGAAGCATCGGCTCCCACTAGCTGTTTGAGTTGGGATCCCAGTTTGTAAGCACTACGGACAGTGAATATACCATTCTTTTCACTATGCCAGGCCACACAATCCTCCGCATCGGTATTGGGCAGTTTAATTTTCCATATTTCTTCCGCATCAAACTCATGGAATAGATCATTCACAAGGTTGACATTCCATTCATTGTTGTTGGGGTTTATGAGCTAGTTTACCCATCTCAAACATGAGAGCGTCTCTTGAATGTTGCCACTTTTAGTACGCTTTTCCTTGGTATCCACTGATCCCTCTAGATTTGAATCTTTCTTCCATTGAACCCAAAGCTAGGCACTTCTCCCATTGCAAGAAAGATCAATCTAGTAGGCCAAACCAAAATGATAATTCGAAGAGACTTGCAAAGATAACCAATCATACATAAAAGAATTCAGAGAAGATTCAAATAGTATTCATAGATAGACTTGATCATAAACCCACAATTAATCGGTCTCAACAAACACACAACAAAAACAAGATTACATCGAATAGATTGTTGGAGATATGCCCTAGAGGCAATCATGTATGATGATATTTCCTATGTTTTTATGAATAAAGATAGTTCTTGGACATTATCAATGATGTGTATCAGCAAGTACGTGACTTGTTTGTGGGACTATGCATTGTATGATGACTGTCCTAAAAGGTCCCTAGTCGAAAGGGCTGTGTGGACGCGCATCCAACTAGACTAGCATATGACACGGTCGATGGCTTGGTCTCACTAGCCATGGAGCATTGGATGCTAACCGGATAATATGGACTTGGAAGGATCTGGTCGGATTCGACGTAGTCGGATCCGAGTCGAGATAAGGTCCGAGTCGGACAGACCCAACTATGAGACGCAGCGATATGTCATCTGTGAGTCTCTAATACAACATATGTTCTATGTCCTAAGACCTGAGCTGACGCATGTACTCGGGATGGTGATAGACTTGCTTTGGGATGACCAAATGCTAATCTGTAACTGGGTAGTTATAAAGGTAGGTTTCGGGTTTGTCCAGAACCATGCTGCGAGACGTGGTCGAGCAAGATGGGATTTGCCCCTCCGATCAGGAGAGATATACTCTGGGCCCCTCATGTGATCCGACCAGGATAAGCATGGCCATGGGACAAGGATTATGAGATAATCCGGTTTGTGGTCGGCATCACTGGAACGAGAAAGGGGTCGGGCTAGCACCAGGATGACAGACTCGCCTTGAGCTCGACAACATATATCGTGTGGCAAAAGGAATGGAAGTATGATGTACAGGTTCCCTAACCAGCTTCATAGTCTGCTTGGTGTTCGGCATGCCTTGCTAGAGGCCGCTACCAACCATGCAGTTCGGAGGTGATCCGAACTGCGACCAAGCCGACTTGAACCTAAGGGGTCGCGCGCTTAAGGGAAGGAACCTACGAGGTGGGATCCGAGGACACTGGTCGGATGTGATCCGAACTGTATTCGGATTGGGGCCGAGTAGACTTATGGGCTTTAGGGTCCGTGCGAGGCCCAAGTGTTGAGCCCGCGACGAACGCCTATATATAGTGGAGGTGCTGCACACTCACGCGGTTGATCGCTTCGGCGCTGTCACTAGGGTTTGCATGTGTTGCGAATAGACACCTCACTCGCCGCCGGTTGTGTGATCGGACCTAGCAGTCCGCTGCACGACGTTCCTCCTGCATGCGCGGATACCGTTAGAGGCGGTGCACTTGCGCCGCTCCAGCGAACCTGTACGTGGGAACCAACCACCGGCTGTATGAGGGAGATCGGACGAGGAGGAGACGATCCACACAGACGCGCTGCCCACACTCTTCTTCCGCTGCACGGCACTACGTGTCTAGTGGTGAAGAACTGTGATCCATCTCCCGTAGCATGTTCTTGGTTGTTCTGCGCGTAGGAATTTTAATTTGCAGTCGACGCATCCTACCGTAGATCTCAACATAGATCTCCACAAGAGAAGGGGAGAACTTTGTATTGAGATCCAAAAAGAGAGAAGAAGCCATCAAGCTACTAACTATGGACCCGTAGGTCTGAAGTAAACTACTCACACTTCATCGGAGGGGCTATGGTGTTGATGTAGAAGCCCTCCGTGATCGATGCCCCCTTCGGCGGAGCTCCGGAACAGGCCCCAAGCTGGGATCTCGTGGATACAGAAAGTTGCGGCAGTGGAATTAGTTTTCTGGCTCCGTATCTGATCATTTGGGGGTACGTAGGTATATATAGGAGGAAGGAGTACGTCGGTGGAGCAACAGGGGGCCCACGAGGGTGGAGGGCGCGCCTGGGGTAGGCAGGCGCGCCCCTACCTTGTGACCTCCTCTTTTCTTTCTTGACGTAGGGTCCAAGTCTCCCGGATCATAATCTTCCTAAAAATCACATTCCCGAAGGTTTCATTCCGTTTGGACTCCGTTTGATATTCCTTTTCTTCGAAACCCTAAAACAGGCAAAAAACAGCAATTCTGGGCTGGGCCTCCGGTTAATAGGTTAGTCCCAAAATAATATAAAAGTGGATAATAAAGCCCAATAATGTCCAAAATAGTAGATAATATAGCATGGAGCAATCAAAAATTATAGATACGTTGGAGACGTATCAGAGATATCCATATTACTACAAGTTGTTCTGTTTTTGACATATTCTGTTTTCTATGTGTTGTTTGCTTATTTTGATGATTCTATGGGTACTATCGGGAGGTATGAGCCATGGAAAAGTTGGAATACAGTAGATATTGCACCAATATAAATAAATAATGAGTTAACAACAGTACCAAAAGTGGTGATTTATTTTCTTATATTAACGGAGCTTATGAGATTTTCTGTTGAGTTTTGTGTTGTGAAGGTTTCAAGTTTTGGGTAAGGATTTGATGGACTATGGAATAAGGAGTGGCAAGAGCCTAAGCTTGGGGATGCCCAAGGCACCCCAAGGTAATATCCAAGGACAACCAAGAGCCTAAGCTTGGGGATGCCCCGGAAGGCATCCCCTCTTTCGTCTTCGTCTATCGGTAACTTTACTTGAGGCTGTATTTTTATTCAGCACATGATATGTGTTTTGCTTGGAGCGTCTTGTATGATTTGAGTCTTCGCTTTTTTGTTTTCCAGGATCATCCTTGTTGTACACACCTTTTGAGAGGGACAAACATGATATTAGAATACTCTATGAGCTTCACTTATATCTTTTGAGCTAGGCAATTTTGCTCTAGTGCTTCACTTATATCTTTTTAGAGCACGGCGGTGATTTTATTTTATAGAATTGATGAACTCTCATGCTTCACTTATATTATTTTGAGAGTCTTTGAACATAATGGTAATTTGCTTTGGTTACAAATTTAGTCCTATATGATAGGCATCCAAGAGGGATATAATAAAAACTTTCATATAATGTGCATTGAATACTATGAGAAGTTTGATTCTTTATGATTGTTTTGAGATATAGAGATGGTAATATTAGAGTCATGCTAGTGAGTAATTATGGATTGAGAAATACTTGTGTGAAACTCTGTGATTCTCGTAGCATGCACGTATGGTGAACCGTTATGTGATGAAGTCGGGCCATGATTTATTTATTGATTGTCTTCCTTGTGAGTGGTGGTCGGGGACGAGCGATGGTCTTTTCCTACCAATCTATCCCCCTAGGAGCATGCGCGTAGTACTTCGTTTCGATAACTAATAGATTTTTGCAATAAGTATATGAGTTCTTTATGACTAATGTTGAGTCCATGGATTATACGCACTCTCACCCTTCCACCATTGCTAGCCTCTCTAGTGCCGTGCAACTTTTGCCGGTACCATACACCCACCATATACCTTCCTCAAAATAGCCACCGTACCTACCTATTATGGCATTTCCAAAGCCATTCTGAGATATATTGCCATGCAACTTTCCACCGGTACGTTCATTATGACACGTTCCATCGCTGTCAAATTGCTTTGCATGATCATGTAGTTGACATCGTATTTGTGGCAAAGCCACCATTCATAATTCTTTCATACATGTCACTCTCGATTCATTGCACATCCCAGTACACCGCCGAAGGCATTCATATAGAGTCATATTTTGTTCTAAGAATCAAGTTGTAATTATTGACTTGTAAGTAAATAAAAGTGTGATGATCTTCATTATTAGAGCATTGTCCCATGTGAGGAAAGGATGATGGAGACTATGATTCCCCCACAAGTCGGGATGAGACTCCAGACGAAAAAAAGAGGCCAAAGAAAAATGAGAGAAGGCCCAAATAAAAAAATGAGAGAAAAGAGAGAAGGGACAATGTTACTATCCTTTTACCACACTTGTGCTTCAAAGTAGCACCATGATCTTCATGATAAAGAGTCTCCTATGTTGTCACTTTCATTTATTACTGGAAATTTTTCATTGTAGAACTGGGCTTGTATATTCCAATGATGGGCTTCCTCAAATTGCCCTAGGTCTTGGTGAGCAAGCGAGCTAGATGCACACCCACTTAGTTTCTTTTTGAGATTTCATAAATTTATAGCTCTAGTGCATCTGTTGCACGGCAATCCCTACTCACTCACATTGATATCGATTGATGGGCATCTCCATAGCCCGTTGATACGCCTAGTTGATGTGAGACTATCTCATTTTTTTGTCTTCTCCACAACCACCATATTCTATTCCACCTATAGTGTTATGTCCATGGCTCACGCTAATGTATTGCGTGAAAGTTGAAAAAGTTTGAGAACATGAAAAGTATGAAACAATTGCTTGGCTTGTCATCGGGGTTGTGCATGATTTAAATATTTTGTGTGATGAAGATGGAGCATAGCCAAACTATATGATTTTGTAGGGATAAGCTTTCTTTGGCCATGTTATTTTGAGAAGACATAATTGCCTTGCTAGTATGCTTGAAGTATTATTGTTTTTATGTCAATATTAAACTTTTGTTTTCAATCTTACGGATCTGAACATTCAGGCCACAATAAAGAAAATTACACGGATAAATATGTTAGGTAGCATCCCACATCAAAAATTCTGTTTTTATCATTTACCTACTCGAGGACGAGCAAGAATTAAGCTTGGGGATGCTTCATACGTCTCCAACGTATCTATAATTTTTTATTGTTCCATGCTATTATATTATCTGTTTTGGATGTTTTATTTGCATTAATATGCTACTTTATATTATTTTTGGGACTAACCTATTAACCCAGAGCCCAGTGCCAGTTTCTGTTTTTTTCTTCTTATTTTTGAGTTTCACAGAAAAGGAATACCAAACAGAGTCCAAACGGAATGAAACCTTCGCGATGATATTTCTTGGACCAAGAGACATGGAGATGAAGTCAAAGGAGCCACGAGGCGGCTACAAGAATGGAGGGCGTGCCCCACAACCATGTGCCCCCCGTGACTCTCCTGACCTAATTCTTTCACCTATATATTCCAAAATATCCGCAAACCACCAGAGGGAGCCACCAGAACACTTTTCCACCACCGCAACCTTTTGTACCCATGAGATCCCATCTAGGGACCTTTTCTGGCACCCTACCAGAGGGGGATTCGATCACGGAGGGCTTCTACATCAACCCTATTGCCCTTTCGATGAAACATGAGTAGTTTACCACAGAACAACAGGTCCATAGTTAGTAGCTAGATGGCTTCTTCTCTCTCTATCTCTCTTTGATTCTCAATACCATGTTATCCTCGATGTTCTTGGAGATCTATTCAATGTAATACCTTTTTGCGGTGTGTTTGCCGACATCCGATGAATTGTGGATTTATGATCAGCTTATCTATGCATATTATTTGAATCTTCTCTGAATTCTTATATGCATGATTTGATATCTTTGTAATGCTCTTCGAACTATCGGTTTGGTTGGCCAACTAGATTGGTTTTTCTTGCAATGGGTGAAGTGCTTAGCTTTGGATTCAATCTTGCGGTGTCCTTTCCCAGTGACAGTAGGGGCATATTGCTTGAGCTAATTCCTCTACATCAGGCCATCTTACTTAATGCGTTACTCTGTTCTTTATGAACTTAATACTCTAGATGCATGTTCGATAGCGGTTGATGTGTGGAGTAATAGTAGTAGATGCAGAATCGTTTCGGTCTACTTAACATGGGCGTGATGCCTATATTCATGATCATTGCCTAAGATATCGTCATAACTTTGCGCTTTTCTATCAATTGCTCGGCAGTAATTTGTGCACCCACCGTATTATTTGCTATCTTGAGAGAAGCTCTAGTGAAACCTATGGCCCCCGGGTCTATTTTCCATCATATAAGTTTCTATTTTCCATCATATAAGTTTCTGATCTACTATTTTGCATTCTTTTACTTTCGATCTATAAACCAGAAATACCAAAAATATTTACTTTACCATATCTCTATCAGATCTCACTTTTGCAAGCAACCGTGAAGGGATTGACAACCCCTTTAACGCGTTAGGTGCAAGTTGTTTGATTGTTTGTGCAGGTATTAGGTGATTTGTGCGTTGTCTCCTACTAGATTGATTCCTTGGTTGCCAAACTGAAGGAAATACTTATATCTACTTTGCTGCATCACCCTTTCTTCTTCAAGGGAAAAACCAACGCAAGCTCAAGAAGTAGCATAATGATTGGACTCTTCTGGAACCACCGCACAAGACAACTCCGAAGAAGAGAGGTATTCTATTTCTCAGTCCTAAAGATATGTAAGAGGCAAAGAAAACTATGAAAGAAAAGGGTATTAAAGCTGAAGATGTCAAGAATTTACCACCTATTAAAGAAATACATGGTCTCGATACCCTGACATAGGTAGTAGAGGTAAATTCTCTCTAGAGAATTGGATGAAGGTGATATTCCTTATACTAAGTCTGCCAGTCAATGCTTGGATGAATTGGATAACTTTATTGTTAAACAAGAAAATGTTAATGCACATGTTAGTAGACTATTGAAACGAAATGCTTTTATGATTGAACACTTGGGTGACCTTATGTTTAGTACTGTTAATGTTGTCAGGGGTGTGAGTAAATGTGCATCCATGAAAAAAAACTCAAGTAGAACAAGTCCTCAAGTCACAAAATGATTTGCTTAATGCGATGAACAATAAGATGAATGATCATGCTGTTAAAGTTATGACTAGCAGTGGTAAAATGACTCAGGAAGCTTTTTATCCTGAAGGCCACCCTAAGAGATTTCGGCAAGACTCTCAAGCTATTAATACTGATGCACCTAGTCCATCTAAAAAGAAAAAGAAAAATTATAGGAATTTGCATGCCTCTAGTGAACCTACTGTAGACACACCTGACAATCCAAATGATATTTCTATATCTGATGCTGAAACACAATTTGGTGATGAACATCAACCTAGTAACAATGATAATGATGATGTTCATGTACATGGTCAACCTAATAATGATAATGATGTGGAAATAGAGCCTGTTGTTGATCTTGATAACCCACAACCTAAGAATAAAAGATATGATAAGAGAGACTTCATTGCTAGGAAACATTGTAAAGAAAGATAACCATGGGTTCAGAAACCCATGCCTTTTCCTCCTAAAGCTTTAAAGAATTTGAGCGCTTTGTTGAAATGCTTAGAGCTGTCTTTTTGCGCCTTCATTTAATTGATATTCTGAAAATGTCTCCTTATGCTAAGTACATGAAAGATATTGTTACAAATAAAAGGAAGATACTAGAAGCTGAAATTTCCACCATGCTTGATAGTTATTCATCTAAGGGTACCAAAGAAATTGGGAGACCCAGGAATACCAACTATAACATGCTCCATTAAGAATTGACACCTTGTTCTCATGTTATTGTCAAAAACAAGTGAACAAGTGAATAGTATCAATACCTCCAAAGACTGAAAGAAAGATTGAAACAAGTGAATAATATCAATTCTATTGGGAAAATTTCAACAATTACTATTGGAGGTTGTAAATTCCCTATTCCTCTGCCTTAGGGTTTTCTTTGACAAAACTTTGAGTTCTCATGCTCCTTGTTTCAGTCTTTATTCGATACACCTTGATCTCAGGTATTGATGGCTTCCTTAGTATGCCAAGTTCCATAAGGGGTAGCCTTCCTAGGTCACACAAATCTGGAAATTCTTCAGAGCCTCCAATTCTTCTAGTCTTCAGAGTCTTCAACAGTTGTAGTTTCCATTATCATAATGTATGGTAAAATCCTCTTCATTCCGAATGATCTCGGTTGTCCGATATCTTGTACTTCTTGGAGTGATCTCATCAGTCGAATCTTCGTGTGGTCAAAAAGGGGAAAGGGGTATGGTCTCACTAAAAGGGAATTTTTGAATAAGCTCAGAAGAGAAGAGAGGTAAAAGATCTTTTTAAAAGGGAAAGTTGTAGAGAAAAATCTTTGCTATGGGCTTGCCAGTTTCGAGGGTCACGTCCTACAGTCAACATGTGCTCTGATACCATCTTGTAGCGACCCGACCCGAATGGATCAAGTCTCTGTGCTTAAGTGTCATCCCTGGATCGGTATGCTGACACACACAGTACTCGAGGATTTATAACAGAGGTAAATCACATGTATAAGTAACGTAAGATACTATTACCTCAATCCAAAATAGCGGAAGTAACAAGGTTGTGGATTCCCATCAACACCAATGACAAAGTTGAGTGTAGAAATTGTAACCCTAACGTATCACTTACTCATCGTAAGAAATCCTGCAACATGAGACGTTGCAGCCACAAAGGGTCAGTACATTGAATGTACTGGCAAATTCACACCAGAGGATAATGATGAAAAAAGGCTATCACTACATGCATATTTGGCTGGTGGAAAAGCTCTATGGTTATAGTTTTGCGTAAAGCCAATTTTTCCCTACTGCAAAGAAATAAATTTTATTTAACTATCATGGTGGTCGTTGAACATTGAGAATGGTTGACAGCATTCTTAATCCCAATTAATTAACATCATTTAACCCAACAAACTTAATTTATTCACATGATAATCCAGGTACTAGATACTCAAAACGTCCATAATCGGGGACACGGCTAACCATGATTAGTTTATACACTCTGCAGAGGTTTGCGCACTTTTCCCCACAAGACTCGATCGCCTCCATTTGGTTTCTCGCACTACATGGTGTTTGAGAAGACGGATGACCAAGACATAGTCTTTCAGAAGCGCTAGCACCTTACGATGGATAGACCGTTACAGCTACTTTCCCCTACATCTGCTAGTCTACCCTGTAAGAGTTTGCACGATTTAATCAACTATGCTAGAGCCCATAATAGCTTGTGGCTGCACAGGGAGTTTCTAGTATGTATAATCTCATGTTCCCTTTGAGCTTGGGTGGCGGTCCATAAAAAAAACAGGCAATCTTGGTCTACCCAGGTGCCTAGACAGGCAATCCTAGAATAACCAGGTGCCTCAATCCACCCAGATGCGTGTTTAAGTTTCCACCTTAAGTAAACCATTAATTAACAAATCTCACATCTGTCATGAATACTCTCAAAACCCAATCCACGTCTACGAGCATAACATGGCACTATAAGCATAAGTACCTCCTTGCATTTTTGAGTCTAAGTTTACATAAGTACCTCCATATATGAAAAAATGAGTCATAAGTTTACATAAGTTTACATAAAAAAATGAGTCAGATATGAAAGGATACGAGCATAACACCCAGATATGAAAGGAGTCTAAGTTTACATAACATGGTATTCTATGAAAGGATAAGCATAAGTACCTCCTTGCATTCTATGAAAGGAGTCAGAAGAGAATGCTAAGTTGATTCAAAAGCATAAGTACCTCCTTGCATTTTTGGTCAAGCTACCTTCAGTCTACATTGAATCAACTTAGCATTGTCTTCTGACTCCTTGATCACATTTGATCCAAACAACTGACGGCCTCCAACTTCATCCCACATACTCTTGGGGTATCACACATATCGAGACAAAACTCATATTCATTTTGTCCGAAATCCACTCTGTGGAGTATCCTTATCTTTTCCAGGGGTCAATGGTTCTTACAGGGTACTACCACCCTTAAAATGCACAAATCTTCCATAGACCATATTTCTCATATCCTCAAAATGGCCAAAATTCTTCTTCATAGAGTAGCAACTCATAAAATCCATATCAGTACCAATGATGCTAACTTTATTCACTCTCAATTGATTACAATCTCTCGCTTTTCCATTGCATGTCTCAACTCAACACCTCAATATAAAAGAAAATGTTCTCACTTCTACTACTATACTTCTCACAGACTCAACTATTTATCACAAGTCTCCTTCTCTTTGGGACAATCTCTGGCAAAGTGCCCTGCTTCATTACAGTGAAAACATATTACTTCTGCCAAGTATCGAGGTTTCCTTTTTGGGCAACTGTTGAGGTAGTGCCCTGACTCCTTGCACCTATAACATGTGATATGACTCAGATCCTTCCTGGAATCCACTCTGCTTCTCTTCCTGGACTTTTCCATTCCAATTAGGGCTTCTATTTCCTGTGGGTCATACTCTACTTCTTATGTCGGGAATTCTACTAGATCCCCATTCAAACAATTTTGGGAGATGTGTCCTTCTTCTCCACATGAGTAGCAAGACTTAGGGCAGGGTTTACTCGGGTCTTCTTTGGGTGTGTCCTCCACCTCTTCCTTCATCACAGTTTCTTCTAAAATTTCCATGATGGCTCCTTTCATTACTTCTTTCTTCTGCTGGATGGTTCGTTGTACCATGGGGTAAATGTGACACTGAGCAAGATAGTGGGTAGTCCCTTCACACAAGAAACAAGTAATCTTCCTAATTGGGCATTCTTCAACTGGGTGACTTCCTTCACAATTAGGGCATTCATCCTTGTGTTCTTTATGGGTGTGTCCTATTTCTCCACAAATCTTGCATGCACAAGGTTTCTTCATATCCTTTCCATAAGGCTTCAACTTTTGGGACACAAGCCGAGACTTTGGCAGAGTCAATTTAAATTCTTTCCAAGTGGTTACTCCTTGCCATCCATTGATGGTTTGGTACATCCTCCACCAAGTAGTAGCACCTCTTTCAAAGCACTGAAGAGCATGCTGGGTCATATCATGTTCAACTATAGGGTTATTCTCCATGTGATCCTCCATGTTCTGAATCCATCGGTCTGTCTCCAACTGACTCATCGGTCCAGAAAATACAAGCTCATCTTCATTCATCCTCTATTGGGTCCATGGGTTTGGGGTGAGATAAGAGATGGAGAGGGATACACACAATACAAACAAAAGTTTTGAAAAGACAGATTTTATTTGTGGCCGTCGGGAAAAACATCAAACAAATGACAGCTCACAAACATCGCATCTAACGTAGGTATATAACAGGGGTTTGGTCTTCTAAAGGTCAATAAATCTTCAACGTCGTCTAACTCTTCAAGTCTTGTTCATGCCTCCAATGGCTTCTTCCAATCATGCTTGTCCTTTTCCAGTTCTTTTGCCAGATCATCTGTATTGACGTGAAGTCTCTCGTGACGTCCTTTAATATTCTGGAGTTGCGTTCCAAACTTCTGGGTTTCCACATCCTTGGCATGAGCCATGGTCCTACTATCCTTCAGTTCCTGACAAATCTCCGGTATCTCGAGGTTGTAGCTCCTCCAGCTTGGCTACTTTCAGCTTCTGGGTCCTGACTTCTTCATGAAATGCTTCCTTGTCTAATACGATTTCCTGGAGCTCCATCTTAAACTTCTTGATGTACTACTCCAGATCCTGGTGATACACCGGCTAAGGTTAAAACTTCACCGCTTGCTGATAGATGCTCCATCAGCCTTCTACCATCCAATCCTTCCATGCATATGCATGCTTAACTCAGCACGGTGACAATAGCATAAGCGGGCGATGACATCACGGATAACCGTGTTTCTGCTCTTGTCATTCCCATGAGCTATCATTCCATAGTTGATATCTCCTGCCTTAGGGTGTTCTTTGACAAAACTTCAAGTTCTCATGCTCCTTGTTTCAGTCTTTCTTCGATACACCTTGATCTCAAGTATTGACGGCTTCCTTAGTCTGCCAAGTTCCATAAGGGTAGCCTTCCTAGGTCACACAAATTTGGAAATTCTTCGGAGCCTCCAATTCGTCTAGTCTTCAGAGTCTTCAACAGTTGTAGTTTGCATTATCATAATGTATGGTAAAATCCTCTTCATTCCGAATGATCTCGGTTGTCCGATATCTTGTACTTCTTGGAGTGATCTCATCAGTCGAATCTTCGTGTGGTCAAAAAGGGGAAAGGGGTATGGTCTCACTAAAAGGGAATTTTTGAATAAGCTCAGAAGAGAAGAGAGGTAAAAGATCTTTTTGAAAGGGAAATTTGTAGAGAAAAATCTTTGCTATGGGCTTGCCATTTTCTAGGGTCACGTCCTACAGTCAACATGTGCTCTGATACCATCTTGTAGCGACCCGACCCAAATGGATCAAGTCTCTGTGCTTAAGTGTCATCCCTGGATCGGTATGCTGACACACACAGTACTTGAGGATTTATAACAGAGGTAATCACATGTATAAGTAACGTAAGATACTATTACCTCAATCCAAAATAGCGGAAGTAACAAGGTTGTGGATTCCCATCAACACCAACGGCAAAGTTGAGTGTAGAAATCGTAACCCTAACGTATCACTTACTCATCGTAAGAAATCCTACAACATGAGACGTTGCAGCCACAAAGGGTCAGTACATTGAATGTACTGGCAAATTCACACCAGAGGATAATGATGAAAAAAAGGCTATCACTACATGCATATTTGGATGGTGGAAAAGCTCTATGGTTATAGTTTTGCGTAAAGCCAATTTTTCCCTACTGCAAAGAAATAAATATTATTTAACTATCATGGTGGTCGTTGAACATTGAGAATGGTTGACAGCATTCTCAATCCCAATTAAGTAACATCATTTAACCCAACAAACTTAATTTAAAGTAACATGATGAGATTCACATGATAATCCAGGTACTAGATACTCAAAACGTCCATAACCGAGGACACGGCTAACCATGATTAGTTTATACACTCTGCAGAGGTTTGCACACTTTTCCCCACAAGACTCGATCGCCTCCGTTTGGTTTCTCGCACTACATGGTGTTTGAGAAGACGGATGACCGAGACATAGTCTTTCAGAAGCGCTAGCACCTTACGATGGATAGACCGTTACACCTACTTTCCCCTACATTTGCTAGTCTACCCTGTAAGAGTTCGCACGACTTAATCAACTATGCTAGAGCCCATAATAGCTTGTGGCTGCACACGGAAGTTTCTAGTATGAATAATCTCATGCTCCCTTTGAGCCTGGGTGGCGGTCCATAAAAAAATAGGCAATCCTGGTCTACCCAGGTGCCTAGACAGGCAATCCTAGAATAATCGGGTGCCTCAATCCACCCAGATGTGTGTTTAAGTTGCCACCTTAAGTAAACCATTAATTAACAAATCTCCCATCTGTCATGAATACTCTCAAAACCCAATCCACGTCTACGAGCATAGCATGGCACTATAAGCATAACGTAATAGTAACTCCCAAGGTTTGAATGCAGGTCAATAGGTTCCTACCTCATCAACTACTTCCCAATACCCACATGTTATCAATCCTACTCATGCAATATTTGAGGGTTGAGACTAATGCATAAAAACTGGGTATGAAAAGGGATATGATCAAAGTGTGAACTTGCCTGCAATGTTGATGAAGATGATTCGCACTCATAACTCTTGATAGTTCTACTCGCCACACTCCGGTCAATCTATCGTAAGCAAACAATAGTAACCACACATAAGCAATCACTCAAAAGATCAGAAAGATCGAAGAAGACAATTCAAAAAACATTAAAACCAAGCAAATAACTCTTGCAACATAAAACAATTTCTAACAGTACCAAAATTATGTGAATTTGGCCTTATCAGAAAGTTTAGGTCAAGAGCTTCGATTTGCAAAAAGAATCAACTCAAACGGAGCTACGAAACTCAAGTTATGATCAAGCAAAGTTTGAATTCAAATCTGTTCTAATTAAAATTTTAAACTTTTCAGAAACATGTTTGAGTTGTTTTACTGGATAGAGGAGATCATAACGAAGACGTGGGCATTGGTTTCGTTGGATTTGGACAAACGAGTAAAAAGTAATGATCGTTTGAAGTACAGGGACTAATCTATGAAGAAAATTATCACGAATAGGTCCCTGGACGAAATTAACAGAAAAAGAAAACACTAAATAACGAACATTCGCTAACTAGTTCTAAACAGAGAACGTTCTCTAAATAGATCTAACTAAAAAAACTAAACCGGTTTTTAAAACGAAAACCGAAGTAAACCTAAACCTAAAGGAAAACCGGCGAACCGGGGATGGTTTTATATCGGACCAGAAGAAATCGGCCGGTCGGGCGGCAGGCGGTTCCGGCGATCTCCGGCGACGGTGGGCAGCAGCTCCGGCTCTGGCGGGCTCAGCGGCGACGGCGCTAGCGGCGCGGCAGCGGCGTGGAGCAGCGAGGAGCGAGGCGGAAGCAACCAACGGCGGCAGCGAGTGCGGCAGAGGGCGGCGACGCTGGCGCATGCGGCGGCGACGAGAAACAGGGAGGGGAGGAGGAGGCGGCGGGGCTTTAAAGGGGTCAGGGGGCCTTGGGAGGCGTGGGGAAGGGGCGACGGCGGCGTGTCCGCCTCGGACACGGCGACGGCCGGCGGCGTACGGGCGAGGGACTCCGCCCGGGGTCGGTAGCGACGGTGCGGATGGGCTGGGGCGCGGCCTGGTTGGGAGCTGGGCCGACCCAGTCGGCGAAGAGGAGAAAGTTTTTTTAAAACATTATTTTCCAGACAACGAAAATAACAAAACCAAAATAAATAAAAATATTATATAGGCATATAATATATCAAAATTTTCAAAAAAAGATTTTCCACACGGTGAACATTTTTCTTGTATTTAATAAAATAAATACAAATTCTAATAATTCAAACAGTGCTCCTGCTCTAATAAAATCCAATAAAAATCATTTTAAAAATGCCAAAATGATTTCAAATAAATTTCTTTCCAATTTTCTAATGTAGGGAATCATGTTACCCTATTTTCAATATATTTTATTTTTGGAGAAAAATAATTTGAATAAAACTCAAATAACCCAAATTGAAAAATAATTCCAAAAGAACTTTGAATTTGAGTTTCTTTGAAACTCCCAACTCATATTTCATATAATTTGAAGAAGTCAATTTATCTTCTCTCGTGAAAATCATTGAGTTGCTTAAAGTTTAGAATTGGAAATATTTTCCAAATGAAATTCAAATATTTTCAACACCCCTTGTCATTTAAATAAATGGAAGAAGTCATGTCATCTTCTCTCCAGGGTTTCGTGGTGAAAAGAATTTGAATTCACGGAGATCACGAATGAAAAAAATGAAAGTGTGGGAAAGTCCTTTTATTCCCTCTCATTTAACTTTCAAAAAGGTTTCGAATTTCACTCAATTTCACACAATCAATCAAACAATCAATCAATCAAATCTATCTATTTATTATAACATTCCAAAAATTAGAATTTTGGGATGTTACACCCTTTTTGAATACTGCAGGGGTTGTTATTGATTGCAACAAAGGCAATGCCACTTTTCATGTCAATGGTAATGAGCATATGATACACTTTCCAAACATACAACCTCAAGTGAATAATATCAATTCTATTGGGAAAATTTCAACAATTACTATTGGAGGTTGTAAATTCCCTATTCCTACTGTCAAAAAGAAATATGAAATTTCTTATTGTTGGGGACATGCGTATCCCAATTGAGGTAACCGAGTGCTATACAAAGATTCTCCGGTTTCATGTCATTCAGATGGAGTTTGCTCATAAGACTTGATCAACCTTATTAATGGATTCCTTTTAACAGACATGTGGTCGATGAATTTAGTAGACACAACTTTCTGTGCCCACTTTTTAATTTCTGTTATTTAGAATTAATAAAGTAGAAATGCAATGATTATGATGTTTTCTGAATTATTCGTGCAATAAAAAATGACCAAAAAATAAAAGTTCTCCGAATGTCCTAAAAATTTAATATGAGTTTACTGCAATATTTAAAAATAGTGGCACTGAACACACCCCCGGGGGTGCACCTGTGAGCCACAAGCTCACAGGGCGCGCCAACCCCCCGGGCGTGCGTAGAAAGCTTGTGGGGCCCACGTAGGCCCCCTCACTTATTGCTGCCACCCATACTCTTCTTCTTCCTCCAGAAAAAATCACAAACTTGTTCAAACCCGTGTTCTTGCTCATCTTGCTGCCATTTTCGATCTCCTTGTCCGTAGCTCCATTTCCAAAACTATTTCGGTGGATTGCTCATCGGTATGTGACTCCCCCGTTAGTCCAATTAACTTTTGTTCTGGTGGTTTATTATTTGCACATTTAGCAACTGTTGGTGACCATGTTCTTGAGCTTGCATGTCAAATTTATATGGTTCAAACTAGTTTTGGCGCAAGATATGGCCACTAGACACTTGTAGGAGTAGCTGCTATCAACTTTGTTGAGTTTGGTTCACTTTTATTCCGAGTTACTAAAATTTTCAGAAATTTTCAGAGGGAGAAAATGTTTAGGAAGATGTTCCAAGGTGGTTCCTTGAGCAAGAAATCCCCAAGGCTCGCTCTATGTGAACCGAACCTTGAACCATCGACACTACTAGGAAAAGGCATGCTAGTGGCGCACCGAATTTGCCTTCTAATGGCGCACTGCCGGTGCGCCACTGGCATCACGCCATTAGAATTAAATTCTAATGGCGCACCACCGGTGCGCCATTAGTATCTGGTGTTCTAATGGCGCACCACGTAGTGCGCCATTAGTATAGCCTGCAGTGCGCCATTAGAATGCCTCCCAGGGGACCATATGTACCCATGTGTTTTGGCATTCTAATGGCGCACTAGCAGTTAATGCGCCATTAGTGTGATGATCACAGTGCGCCATTAGTGTCTTGTGTGGTGCGCCATTAGTATGAATTATTGGACAGAATATAGACAGCAGCACACAGCAACATCAGATTCATCGAATACAATAGAAGATTAGTCTCCGAATACAATCATCATATTAGTCTCCGAATTCAAAAGACCGAACAAAGATAAAACATTACAAGTCTCAAGACCGCGAGTATCGAGTTTGCCTTCACATTACAAGTCGATATCGATCATCTAAACTACCATCACATAGAAGAGAGCTGTGGTCATCACGATGAGCATCATCGCGATCAAACTGGTCTTCATCCGGTTCCTCCAACGCTCCCTCCTCTCTCCCTCTAGATAGCGGGCGTATCTACATTCGGCCTCCGCCCTAGTGGTGTACCCTTTGTAACTGTTACCGCTGAAATGGTGAACCTGTCTCCGACACTCCTCCCAGTCGTCGTAGACTCCGAGAACCTTACCCTTGTACACGACATACGATGGCATCTCTATGCACAAGCCAAACAACAAACAATACATAAGCAATATGTAAGTATGCAACAAAAGGATCGGAAGAGAAAAGCAAGACATTAATAGCACGATTCATGGTCCTACTAATAAATAGCATCGATTACATCTAAGTTGAACGACTGTCCAAACCAAAGAGAAATACGAATTCATTAAAGTATAATTACAACATGAGCCAATCAATGTTTCAGAACTACACATCACTACTTTCGACTCGACTCATCAGACAGGAACGTGGATGAAGCAGCCGTCTGTTGTGATGGTCATGAAATCGCGGTCGTTGTCACCCTGCATTTGTAGCATTTCATCTATCTCACTGTTGGACGGTTGATATCTGAGGAAGAACTGCCCCGAGGTATGAAGTACATCTTGATGGATGATGTCCGCAAACTCCGACTGGATGCGAAAGAATTCTTGTCTGAGGTCCGCGTCCTGGACTGCCGACAAGCTCGCGGCCCAATCTTTGAGATTATCTGGTAGCAGAAGTTGATGATGGTCCCTTACGATCGCCCGCATGTGATGGAGGGCGTAGTAGGCATCCTTCTGACCGCCAGGCGGCTGCTTGACGCAGCAGAACTTCGTATTGTGTGAGAACATGTGCTTGCCGTACTTACAAACTGCCCTGGTGAAGGTGCCTCCAGATTTGGCGTAGGCAGGGAGAACATCATCAAGAACTTTCTTGACATTTGTGTAGTCTATCTTGGAGTTACGGTTCGGGTCTAAATACATGGCGATGGAATATTTCGGGCTTAAGAGGATGAGTGTGCAATGTGTGTCACTGCATAGAACACGGAATGTTAGAAAAAAAGAACGATCGAAATCTAAGAAATCATATGTTACGGGGCAGTTAAGGGATGACTTACTCGGGAAAGTAAGCCACAAGGAAGTTATCCTTATCTGGGTTTGCCAGAATGACGCCTTTGAGGTGTGAACTCGCAACTTGGCGGTCCCCAGCACTGCTCAAGTGCTTGGCACGCATGTAGAAGGGGTCGACTATCACGATGTCCGGGGTCTTTTCTCTAATGATCCGCATCTCCATACTCAGCGAAAACAGCCGAACGAAGGTGTAGTGCAGCGGATGAAGGCTAAACATAGCAAAGATGTCATCAAACCGCAGGACGATCGTACCCCCGATGTCGCCATCCACAAAGCCCTTGCCCTCTGGCACCTTGGCCACGAAAACTGGGTATGCCACATCCTTCTCTTTGAGACGCCGCTTCTCCAAAGAAAGAACACTATCGTGCAAACTCCGCATAGCACCGGTTGCAGCATTCAGCATATTTGGCGGTAGCATCGCCCTACCCGCCACATGCACCCTCCTCGAGATATCCTTAGGTGAAGGTGGCCCGTCCTGAGCATGGATCGAACTCGGTGCCGGCTGGCTTGCACCGGCGCCCTTGTTAGTGTTTCATTTCCATCCCTTCTTCTTGATCTCCTATAATGGGACTGAGTTCTGCTCACAGACCGCCTTCTTGAGCGTGTTGGGGCTGATAATATTTCGCACCTCAGCTATCTGAGGCTCGGTGAAGGCGGGAGCTGGAGGCGTGTCCTGAGAACTGAACGCCAGACGACGCCTGTTGCAATTGGATTTCTCCGCCGTACCAGCTAGATCGCGGTCGTCTTGGTTGGGTTCTTGAGAAAGAGGCCCGCAGAACTCGTCAGCGTACCCATGTTCGGCAAAGTACTTATCAACTTTGGTAAATGTACCGTCGTCGTTGTCGTCGCCGTCCGGATCCTGTGCCATAGGGCTGTCCGGATCCTGTGCCATAGGGATGTCCGGCAGGTCCGGTAGCGTTGCGGCGTTCTTGCCATGGCTTGGCGCCGGCACGACTGGCGGTCTTGTCTGTGGGGTGGTGTCCCCCGCCCCCAAACGAATGTGGCTCTTCGGCCAAAGCAGGGGCCAGTTTACGCAGGTCTGAGGGTCATCTCATCTTCTTCATCAGCCCCAGCGGGTCGAATCGGAGGTAACAGCTCGTCGCAGCCTGGCAGCACCCAAACCACTTCAACCCTATACATTGTGGGTGGCATCGAATTACCGTGGAACATGGGGTTGCCCGGTTGAACGATTCTGCCCTTGGCGACATCGACCAACTCAGCGCCCACGAAGTGCAGAAGAGTGCAAGGAACGTCGGCGGTGCCCTGCGAAAACATGTACAGGGCGTCAGGGATTCCCAGTCAAAGGCAAGGAGATGAAGTCATCGGCCGAGAGGCTTAGTTACCGTGATGCCGTCGAGCTCGGCTAATGTCGAGGCACCGCCAACGGCGGGCGTGCAACTGACGGAGGGGGCGCTTGCTGGCGAGGTGCCGGCCGGCGTACACCCGGGTGCATTAAGCTCCAATGCCCGTGCCGGCGCCGGAGACACGAATACCGCCTCCGCCGGAGACACCAATGGCGCCGCCGCCGGAGACACCAATGGCGCCACCGGAGACACCAATGGAGCCGCCTGCACGCTGTGCGAGTTGCTGGACGTGAAGCTGGGAACCGGGGGAGGCCCCTGTTGGCCGCCCGCAATCCACGTCGTCAGCCCATGAATCAACGTCGGCACCATGGCGTTGAGCATCGTTCCAAGTTGTTGTTGCACTTGCTCTTGGACAAGCTCCCGAATCCGCGCCACTTGTGCCTTGAGTTCTTCAACCTCGCGCGTCTGGCTTTCCGAGCTGGTCTTTTTCTCCTTCCGCACACCAGCGGTATAGTATGACCCCCATTTTGTGGACAAGCCTTTGCCGGCCACACGACCAGCTGACGTCGGCTTAGTGAGCTTATCCTTGTTTTTCATTATGTTCAACGCCCTATTTAAAGGGGTGTCGAAAGGGGAGATCTTAGACAACCCGGCGCCACTGCTTTCAGTGTCCTGCGAAAGGAACGTGAACCATTTAGAAATATTGGGGATTAATTAGAGTGCAACCATATGGAGCTAATTACGTGGGGGTGTATTCCTTACCAGAAGAAGCTCAAGCGCCCTGGTCTTCGGATCCGTGGTAAGCTCCTTTGTTATCGGGTCCTCCTTGTACCGGGCCCTGACATAGTTCCTGGTCTGCTTGTCACCGCTGTATTTCTCGAAGTGGGGCGGTGGGCCTTGCTCGGCACGCTCCGCGTCCTCCTTGTCCGATATAGGCTCCGCCACTCTGTAACCGCCGGGACCGAGTTTGTGTTCCCCTAAGTTCAACTCCCGCATTCTTTCCCCCACTGACTTGATTCGGAGGTTGCACTGCTCTCGCACTTGATCTTGAACTCCTTGTACTCATCTTCACTCATCAAAGGATATTTCGCCTTGATCTTCTCATAACTATCACCTTTATCAATCATTCTCTTCACCGCGCTTTTCCAAGTAGACAGGGCCATGCTCATCTTCGTGAGGGCGGCACTGTTCACTTTATTCCCTGAGAGGCGTGTGTTTTCAAATTCGGCGGGGAACTTGTATCGTTCGTGCAGCTTCGTGAAGAGGAGGTTGCGCAAATTCCCTCGGTCCTTATGCCTAAGGTTCTCGGTGTTGATCGAGACGGTGCTCCGGAGAATGCACCCGAGCTGAACCGAGTACCCTTGACTATATGTTTGGGCTCCGTTGGATTCCCGTCGGAGTCCACTTGAGTGAATTCCTCCTTGATGGTGCGGAGCGCATTCGGGCGCCGGTCCTTCCTTTGCTTCTTTGGTTGGCTGCCATCTGTGTGTGCGCCGCCATCATCAGTGGTGGCATCCTCGGCGGCACCATCAGTGGTGTCATCCCCGACGCCACTAGGGGTTGTGTAATCAGGATCGGTGTCTTCCGCGGCGTCCTCATAGTGGTGAGGTTGTTCCTTCATCTCTTGGGACAGCTCCCAGAATTGCTTGCCGCCCGAACCACCGGCCTCATCGTTGTGGGCATGTTTTGCTCTAAATAGGAAAAAAGTTTGGTCAAAAAGTTGGTTATTGTCAAGGAATAAGATCATGGTCTCATCATTTAGGGTTTGTCGACACCGAGGCAGTCTAGGAAAAAATAAATCCGCAAGTCAATATATCAGGACCCATCACATCTTCATAGACTCGATGGGGCCTCAAATGCCCTTCCTCATCTACAACTAGTTGTCCGCCTCAATCGATGCGTTTTCTCACATTTTTCTGATTCAAACTAGATTTCGATGGCTGTTAGGTTATTCGGAAGCAGTAGCAACTTGTAGAGGGTGCAAAGTAGCCAGCATTGGGAAGTTCCAGTCTACTAATAGAGGGAAAAACATGAGGAGCAGCTTGTAGGTTTGCTTGCTCCGGTGGGACGGGATGGAGGATATAGCTGTAGCACCCCTATATCGTACATAGATTTATTTTTTGCCCTGTTGCTCTTACTAGTTTTAGCTTATCAAAGTGGATGTATGTATCACATGTTTCTGAAACTAGATTTGTATTGCTGGTAGGTTATTTTGTGTATGTGATCTAAAATAAATACAAAAATTATTTTTTGCCCTGCTTCTCTTACTAGTTTTAGTTTATCAAAGTGGATGTATGTATCATATTCTTCTGGTGCATGAGAGAGTGAGGAGTAAACCACAAGCTAGACAAGTGAAGGTGGTGGAGTCGTGCTGCATCCCATCCATCCATCTATCCATCCATCTACATCATCTCTTTTGACTTGACCACATTGGCTCATAGCTAATCTAGCCAAGCTACCTAGATCCACCTGCTTGCTTGTTGCACATTGTGTGGAGGGAGAAGATCTCGCCACTGCTTAAGTGTAAAGCTAGATAGTGTGTGTGTGTGATAGTCCACTTAGCTGAAAATGTTGGGAGACATGATTTATCTGTTCAGTCACCATCACACACACTCAGATTAACATTCAACAACTGAACTAGAGTTAACAAATTGGGCATCTTCTAGGTCAAACTATAAATGTTGATTAATTTTTGTTTCGGTTGAGAATCGGGCACCTTCTAGGTCAAGAAAATTGGGTGTGACCTTTGCTAATTTTCTTGACCTAGGAGTGCCCCATTCTCAACCGAAACGGAAATTAATCAATATTTCAGGAGAAAGGGGTCATTTCAGAAGATCACAAGTAGCGGCAGCATCACAAGTTGACAAAATCACAAGTAGCAGCAGCATCACAAGTAGTGCAGCAGCAGTAGCATCACAAGTAGTACATCAGCAGCAGTGAATAAAATTTAGCCAAGTAGCAGCAGCATCGCAAGTAGTACATCAGCAGCAGTGAATAAAATTTTTATATGAAGTTTCTAAAATTTATGGAAGTTTCTAGTACACTAAAGGAGGGAAAGGAGAGGAAGTACCCTAGCAATCTATGAAAGTGTCTAGTACACTAAACTCCAACTCCGGTACCAGAGGAAATGGGCAGTAGATGGGCAGCACTAGACCACCTACAACAGATGCAACAAATTAATCCAGTTAAGTTAAATTACTCCAACTCCTATTTGCAAGATCACAAGTACAACAAGCAGTACTCTACTTCTATTTGCATTATCACCAATTATACTAGCAGATTACTCAATCACACAATTATACTAGCAGATTACTCAATCACAAAGCAAGCTTTTGATGACAGTTATTTCTCATAGCATAAAGATGGAGTAGAAGCAGTAGAGAGCGGCAGCAAGAAGGATTTAGAGAAGTGGAGTAGCAGCACTAGGGGCGAGGGGAGAGGAGCAGCAAGGACGAGGAAAGGAGGCGGCTATAGCAGCATGTAGAGCAGCAGAGCAGCGCGGCGATGCAGGCGTGCAACCATGACAGAGCAGCGGCAGCAGGGTCGCGTGGGCGGGGTCGGGGCTCACCCGGCGGTAGGCCGAGCGCGATGCGCGGGGCGAGTGTAGAGGCGGGGGCCGGTGCAGGCGGGGCGAGGGCGGGCAGCAGCAGGGCAGGTGCTCATCCAGTGCAGAAATCAGGGGGGATTTTGAGCCGGCATAGGATGCAATAGGGAAGGAGGGAGGAGAGGGAGGAGGAAGGAGGGGTGGTGGCTACCTGCCTATGGACCGGTCGCCGACGTAGCTTCGGCGGCGGCGTTCCTGGGCGGGAGCGGCTGCTCCGGGGACAGGGAGGGAGGCGCTGCGGTGCCGGAGTCGGGGCCGTGGAGGCTGGGCGCGTGTGGCTTCTCGGCTCGAGGAGGCAGGGCGACGGCGGTGGAGCCCGAGGAGGCATGGCGGCGACGGTGGAGCGGGCGGTGGAAGGAGGGGGTGCGCGTGAGGGTGTGGCGAGAGGGGAAGTGGATCTGGCGAGGGGGGAAGTGGATCTGGCTAGGGGGGACATTACTAATGGCGCACCCCCTGGCGGTGCACCATTAGAATGTTTTTTTGATAGCAATGGCGCACCCCCGAGTGGTGCGCCATAAGTAATCTTTTTTTTGCAATGCAATGGCGCACCAGCCAGCGGTGCGCCATAAGTAATTTTTTTATTATTTTTTGTTGCATCTAATAATTTTTTAGAAAATGCATATGAATATGAAACAGTAATAATTTTTTATAAAAACAGTAATAATTTTTTAAAAAATATCATCAAATTTGTTATTTGAAAATATCATCAAATTTGTTATTTGAAAATATAATCAAATTTGTTTTTTTGGATTTTTAGTTGCATTCATTTGTGACGGTGGAGCGGGGGAGGGTGCGGGTGGGATCGAGATGGAGGGGGAATCGAGATCGAGATGGAGGGGGATCGAGATCAAGTGTCCTCATGAATTCAAAAAGTGCCCATGAAATTTAAAAATATTCATGATATCAAAAAGTGCCCATGAAATACAATCGAGAAATGAAGACTACGATTTAAATACAATCGATCTTAGCTAGCTATCTGTTCACAATCTTCTTGCCCTTCTTTTTCGCAAATGGAGTTCTTCTGTGGAATGGACGTCCTTTAGGTAGGGTGGTCCTGCTTCTTCTAGTGGTGTGTGCTTCTACTTCATCGTCGTCGTCATGTTCGATCTTCGGGTCGCCGTACTTGTCGAAGTCTTGCTCATTGGCTACTCCATCCAGTCCGATGATCTTCCTTTTGCCTCTCCTCACGACAACACGACTGGGCTTTGACGGGTCAGTAATGAAGAAGCATTGGTCCACTTGGGAAGCCAGTACCCATGGCTCATTTTTTGCGGTGACGTTTGTGCCCGCGGTCTTGGATTTGGCTTCGGGTATAACCATGGTGGTGAAATACCGGTCTTCTTTTAGGACGCTCTTGTCCCATCTGACACGGAACATCAGGACCTTCTCTCCAGCGTAGCTCAGCTCCCAGATCTCCTCGATCCTTCCGTAGTATCTGTCCTTGTCGTTACCGGTGTAGGATTCCATCGTTACCCCGGAGTTCTGATAACCATCGCTCTTCATGTCCTTGTTCTCGGTGTAGAATGTGTAGCCGTTGATATCATACGCCTCATAGCTCATCAGGTTGTGCTCGGCGCCCTGTGACAAGGCGAATATGAGTTGTTCTTCCGCGGAAGAATCCTCATGTAAAGGGTACGACAGAAGCTTCTGCTTGAACCAACGCGTGAAACATGAGTTGTGCTCTTTGAGTATATCTCCGTCCATCCTCTGTTGGCCTCGGTCATTGTATGTCTTCTCAATAAAGGTTTTGTGCTCTACCACCCAAGGATCAACCACATCTATGTGTTGTAGCACGACTAGGTTTGCTCTTTCAAAGTCGGCGAGTCGACCCTCGAAGTCGACATGCATTTCGCGGTGACCCTCACGGTGACCCCATCCAGCGAGCCTGCCGAGGTGCCTGTTGACGGGCAGACCAACGGGGTTCTCGATGCCTAGATAATTCGTGCAGTAGGAGATGCACTCTTCGGTCGGAAAGCCCCTGGCTATACTTCCCTCTAGACGTGACATGTTGCGAACGTGTCCTTTGATGACACCATTCATCCTTTCGAACAGCATCATGCTGTGCAGGAACATCGGCCCGAGTTGGATGATATCCTCCACGATATGGACCAGCAGATGCACCATAATGTCGAAGAATGCGGGCGGGAAGTACATATCAAGCTCGCATAGTATCACCACGATCTCTTCCTGTAGCCTTCTGAGTTGCCTCACGCCAATCGACTTCCGAGAGATGGCGTTGAAAAAGTTGCATAGGCCAAATAGCGTTTCACGGACGTGCACGTCCATGATCCCACAGATTGCAACTGGAAGTATCTGCGTCATCAGCACGTGACAGTTGTGAGACTTCATCCCGCTGAACTTCTGCTTCGCAGGGTCTAGGTATCTGCTTATTTTCCCTGCGTAACCGTAAGGAAGTTTTACTCCTAGGAGGCAAGTGAAAAACTGCTCGATCTCCTCCTGACTTAGAGTGAAGCACGCGGGAGGGTAGTCATTTCCGGTCTTCTTGGCCTTTTTTCCTTTGTGACGACTTTCTGTGTCCTGCTTCGCCTGATCATCATCATCATCATCATCATCATCATCATCATCATCATCATCATTAGCGCTAAGCTCCTGCCTGATGCCCATTGATTTCAAGTCTGCCCTTGCTTTCGGCCCATCTTTGGTCCTCTCTGGCATGTTGAGCAGGGTACCAAGCAGACTCTCGCACACGTTCTTCGTGATATGCATGACATCAAGGCTGTGAGGCACATGGTGGATCTTCCAGTACGACAAGTCCCAGAAAACAGACCTCGTTTTCCATACCTTCAGCAGCAGCTCTGGCGCCTTTCGCTTCTTTCCCGGCTCTGGCGCCTTTTGTTTCTTTCCCGGCAGTTGGCAGTCTTTCCAATTTTTCAACAGCTCGTCTATTTCCTCGCCGCTCCTCGTACACGGGCGTTTTTGGGGTTCGGTTTCACCATCGAACAGATCCTTGCGTTTCCTCCATGGGTCATCGTCGCGAAGCACCTTCGATGTCCCATGAACACGGTTTTCGAAGACCCGGGATCTCTATCTAGCTGGCGATACGTTGTGTCATCCATGCACCTTACGCATCCAGAAAATCCGTGGACTACCTACCCCGCGAGATATCCATAACCGAGATATCCATGTGAGCAGTGCGGCTCTCATAGGGAAATATTCTTTCTCTGCGGCGTCCCACGTATTGGCTGGCGTTTTCCACAGCGTGTCTAGCTCCTCCTTCAGCAGCCCCAGATACAGATTGATGTCGTTCCCTAGTTGTTTCGGCCTTTCAATTAGCATACTCATGTGAATGTACTTCCTCTTCATGCACAACCAGGGGGGAAGGTTGTACATCCACACAAACACAGGCCAGGTGCTATGTGTGCTTCTCTGGCTGCCAAACGGATTGACTCCATCGGTGCTCGCGCCCAGCACGATGTTCCTTGGATCTTTCCCAAATTCTGGGTATTCAAAGTTCAACGCTTGCCACTGGCTCGCATCCTTAGGGTGACTCAGCATCTTGTCTTTTTTATTTATCTCCGGATCATTTCCGTCATATTCCCACTTCTTCTCCTCCCTATCCGCGTGCCAACACAGGAGCTTTGCTACCTTAGGGTCCGCGAAATACCGCTGCAGACGAGGAGTGATCAGAAAGTACCACACCGATTTTCGAGGAGCTTTCTTCCTCTTCTTGTATCGAGTGACGCCGCACGCCGGACATATGGTAGACTCCGCGTGCTCGTCCCGATAAATGATACAATTGTTCATGCACACATGGTATTTCACGTGCGATAAATCCAGAGGACACACGATTTTGTTCGCCTCCTCGAAACTGGTCGGGCACTTGTTCCCCTTGGGAAGACGTTCGTGCCAGAATGACATGTTCTCGTCGAAGCATGCGTCGGTCATTTTGTGTTTTACCTTCATCTCCAGAGCCATGAGCGTTACTTTCAGGCGGGTATCCTCGGGCCTGCATCCTTCATACAATGGAGTAACCGCGTCTATCTCCAGTTGATCCAGCTTGGCTTTCTCTCGGGCGGCAGCTCTTGCGTTATCCATCTGCTTGAGAAGCAGCTCTTGAATATGAGGGTCCTGCACCCAGCCTCCATCATCGTCTGCTCCGGCATCTTCATCTTCATGATCATGCCCTTTGTCTTGATCTTCCTCATCATCATGTACGACATCTTCTACATGATGACTGTGTACAGCATCACCGTCGTGATCATGTCCTGGAGATTCTTCGTCTTCTCGCCCGCCCTCGCCGTGGTGGTACTTGTATTGTTGCCCTTCCTCATTTCTTGCCCGGCCCCCATGGACGACTTCATAGTCATCTTCATCACCTTGCCACCGATAGCCATCCATGAAACCACGCAAGAGCAGGTGGTCCCGCACCTGCCCGGAATCCGGGTCCGCAATAAGGCTCTTCAGCTTGCATCTTCGACACGGACATCTTATCTCCGTCTCATTCTTTTGAAGCATCTCGGCCTTCGCGGAGCTCAAAAACCTATTCACGATGCCTTCAGTCATCGTGCGGACCATGGTCGCCTGCGGGGTAGAGCAAAACGATATTTCAGAACCAAGAAAAAATTTGGCATGACCTTCCCTAAAAATAGGACCAAAAAGAATGCATAGTGCCAAAATTCTCGCCGAAACGGAAATGAATCAAAACATTCCGGCAAAATATTGGCAACTATCGCATTTCAAATACCGGTACCTTCAAACACAAACATATATGCAACACCACAAACACATGAAACACCACAAACATACATAGATCTAGCTAGGCCACAAAAAGTGCATGTGCACATTGTTGGAGCGAGCTAGGGAGAAAAAAAGTAGATCTACATCATGAAGATTGCTTTCCCCTTACTTACTGGTCAAAAAAAATGTAATTTCACCACTTAATTTTGATGAATCTATGGTGGAAATGAGGTGAGGAGGAGGAGATGGCCTAAAGCTTGGAGAAGGAGGTGGAGGGAATGAAGTGGGGAAAGTGAGTGGGTAGGTGTGGGGCTGTCCAAAATATCTTGTTGGGGTCCCAGGTTACTAATGGCACACCACCAGCAAATGCGCCATTAGTAACCCTGGTTACTAATGGCGCACCTGCAGGTGGTGCGCCATTAGTAGTTTTGCAAAAAAGTAAAAAAAATAAATATATATACTAATGGTGCACCGGGTAATAGTGCGCCATTACTAGTTTAAACTAGTAATGGCGCACTGTGAAACGATGCGCCATTAGTAGTTTTGCAAAAAAAGAATAATTTTTTTTACAGTAATGGTGCACTGTCTGCTTGGTGCGCCATTACTACTTAGAACTAGTAATGGCGCACTTCGACCTGATGCGCCATTAGTATGTATGGAAAAATGGAAAAAATAATAATTTAATACTAGTGGCGCACCCTGTTTCTGGTGCGCCATTAGTGTCTTCCACACTAATGGCGCATCACCAACCGGTGCGCCATTAGTATATAGTACTGGCACACTGCTTCCATGGTGCGCCATTAGTATCAATCCTATCTATAGCCCTTTTCCTAGTAGTGCGAGCTATAGTGCAACGTTGCGAATGGTCGTCGGATTATTTCATGAATCAAGCCAGTTCCAAGGAATAATTTGATATGTATGTGCACAACACTAGCTTGACGGAATTCCTTTCAGATAAGTGCTTGCGATATTACAATCTTACTGCTTCTTTTGTGCGGAGATTTGAGTATTCAGTCCATCGCAATACACATTCTGTTCTATTTATTCTCTATGAAAATTCATTTCACATGGACCTTGAAGAATTTAATGAAGCATGCAAAATTCTGCAATGGGGCATTTATACTGAACCTCGCAAATGTGATTGCACTGAGTTCCTTGCTAGCATCACTATGGGTGAAACTAGCAGCATAACACAAGCTACTATAGGGAGCATTCACTTTCCTGCTTTGCATTATTTTGCTCTCTTCATAGGTAGATGCATTAACAGTAAACATGATCATAGCCACCTTTGTGCCCCTGATCTGAGCATTCTTAAGAGTGTAGTAATGAATGATAAACAATTTAACTTGGGGGCTATTATTGCATGTCGGTTACATAACAATGCTTTAGATGGAGATTTCTATGGTGAAATTTATACCACTTAGTAAGCTAATTATCTTGGGGTGCTGATAAAACAAAATGATACTCAGTTGCCACCTACTTTCCTTGATTACGCAGCTATGGAGCATTTCCAGTTTCTTGAGAGGGGCGACCTACCTTTCCAGACAGACTAATCTTTAACAGGCGTCGTGGGTTCCATATTACGCTTCCCGCGTGTGTCTTCTTTGACTTCGAGGTAAAACAAAGATATTTCATACTTGTGGAAGAGGCAGAGGAGAATGAGAGGGCGAGGGAGACCGCTTACCTCAATGAGGCAGCTCGCCAAGCGGTGGCAGCTCCAATCCGGTACAACCCGAACTACTGCTGCGACTATCATCCAGGCCAGTCGTGGCCATAGACTAACTTAGGCCAAAATCCTAAGCTTGGAGGAGTACGTATCTCTCACTAACATTACATTCATGCATCACACATTCATTCCAGTTATCGGTGTTCATCATTTTTCATTGTATAATCCATGTTAGTTTCATTTTGCTTTCTTCTTGTGTGTTTGAAATTTTTTGCAAACACCCAAAAATATTTCTCTTTTCTTTCCGGCTTCTCTTTCTGGTTTATTTTATTTAGTAGTTCTTTATATAAAAAGAAAAACCCAAAAAAATTATCGTTCTTCTTTTGCCTGGGAGCTTTCCCATGTAATAGTTTTCCTCATTTTCATTTTTTTCATTTTACTTTCTTCAAAAAAGAACTCCAAAAATATTTCAGTGTGTTTTT